>NC_064645.1:149174505-149475473 GCF_023864345.2 Schistocerca serialis cubense
TGTCTTTATTTGTATTTTATAGTACACATTCACATTCACCCATAGTTATTTTGCCACGGTACACTTCCTTGTGGGCTTAAAAAATAATTAGCAAATTCGTCTCGAATTTGTTTATTCGTGGAAGCAGCTTTCCTTGGTATGTTCTGTGCTGAAATGAAAACTGATGCAGCGTCATCTCGTCTCCACGTGCCTGGAATCATTTCACCTATTTGTAAATCGTAGGAATCGAAGCTTCCATGTGGGGTGTTCCTTGCCGCAGCATTTCGCCTTAAAAAATTGTGGAGACATACAGCTGTAAGTGTGACAGTTTTTGCCTTTTCCGGTTGTAGCAACATAGGTTTTCTAAACACACGAAAAACTGAAGCCATAGTGCCGAAAGTGTTCTCAACAACCATTCTGGCCCTTGAAAGTCTGTAATTAAAAACTCTCTCTTTTGAACCTTTAACATGTTTTCCCGGGTAGGGTTTCATAATGTTTCCTGTAAGGGAAAAGCATCGTCTGCTACAAAAACATATGGTAGGGCCTTGGTGCCACCTGGTAAGCATTCGGCATGTGGCAAGTTAAGTTTCTTTTTGTTAATTAACTCATTTATGCTCGCGTTTTTGAACACACCACCATCTGATATTCTGCCTTGGCAGCCGATATCTGCGTACAAAAAGTTGTAGCTGGCATCGACAACAGCAAGCAGCACAATGCTGAATGAACCTTTATAATTATAATATTCACTTCCACTACCAACAGGGTACTGTAGCACGATATGTTTCCCGTCAATTGCTCCGACACAATGGGGGAACTGAAGAATCTGTGAGAATAAACATGCTGTTTCACTCCAGTCGTTTTCAGTCGCAGGTATCTGAAAGAAAGAAATTTGATTTTCAGGTTTTCGTACATTCGCCAGAGGGCACAAATGAGGATGAAGAGGTTGCAGCTGGACCTTCCAGTCCTCCACCATCAAAAATCAGAAGGATGATGGGCGAGAAAAAAGACATGCAGCAACCCTTCAAGACTGCGTCTCAATTGCTAACTAAAGTGCTGCAAAAACAAGAAGACAAGGACGATGAATGCAGTGCGTATGGGCAGTATGTGGCCTCAGTTTTACGGAAATTGCCCGAGTTACAACGAGCAAAAACAATGGCTTTGCTTAATAATGTACTAATGAAACAAAATGTAGCGTATTTAGAAAGTGAGCAGTCGAAAAGGGGTATGAAGGTAGCAGGGCCATCATTATCAAGTAACAATTCCCCTGTTACATTTACAAGCTATGTAGACAGTGACAACGCAGTTGAAGAAGTTGTGTTTGACGAATTATGTAACGTAATTGAGAAATAATAACACTTCGAAAATGTGCTTATTTAACGATGTTTTTCATTTACTTACCTTTACATAATCCTTCAGTACTTCCACCAGAGTTCCACATACTTCGGGTACTATTTTAGATATTGCTTGTTTCGAAATGCGAAATAAATACGCAAGGCTCTGAAATGAATCTCCTGTTGCCAGGAAACGAAGAGTAACTGCAAGCCTTTGGTTGACTGAAATAGCTTTCCTGAAATTCGTGTCTTTTTTTGGAACAAATGGTGATATATTTGCCAGATATTCAAAATCGTTAGGTGAGATCCGAGTGAAGTTGCGGAAGCTCACGTAGCAGGTTATTTCCGCCAGTTCTTCTATATAATGTTTTTCTCCACCAACGACGAGGACGCCTTTCATTTTGTATGTGTAAACCTTCTAGCATTAATAATGCAGCTCCACATATCATTATTGTTTCTTCGACACCAGACATAACGCAGCAGCAGACGATACGAACACAATAACACAAGGGGCACTGCAGACGGCGTGAACACACGAGAAATGTTTGCCGCCAGTGTGGACGGAAACACAGACCAGAAACAAAGTCGGAAACATTTGCGAAACATCGCAGAAAACAATGTTTCCGGCAGAAACATGTTTCCAGTGGCAGTGTGTACGCGGCTTTACGGATTGTACATCTACATACATACTCAGCAAACCACTGTGAAGTACGTGGCTAAAGGTGCTTTCTACAGCGTCACATATTAGATTTTTGTTCCCGTTCCATTCTCCTATGGAGTGGAGGAAGAACAGCTGCTTACATACTCGTGTGCGCACTATAATTGGACTAATTTTCCCTTCGCCGTCCCTATGCGAGCCACAAGCGGGTGCTTAACATATTCCTAGATTCTTCACTTGATTGCGGTTCTTAGCACATCCGTGATAATCTCCCATGGGTCAAACCGTCCAGATTCGTGCCGATTCGTCCATCTGTGTGTATGTTTAATATCTCCTAATAGTCGTATTTTGTACTCCTGCATATTTGAGAAATACTCTACAATGAGTAGCAAGCTATGTCCTTTTTAAACTGATAGCGTATTCCCAGTATGCTTCTGACACTTGATAAGACTGATCATACGTGATACACTCCTCGAAATGGAAAAAAGAACACATTGACACCGGTGTGTCAGACCCACCATACTTGCTCCGGACACTGCGAGAGGGCTGTACAAGCAATGATCACACGCACGGCACAGCGGACACACCAGGAACCGCGGTGTTGGCCGTCGAATGGCGCTAGCTGCGCAGCATTTGTGCACCGCCGCCGTCAGTGTCAGCCAGTTTGCCTTGGCATACGGAGCTCCATCGCAGTCTTTAACACTGGTAGCATGCCGCGACAGCGTGGACGTGAAACGTATGTGCAGTTGACGGACTTTGAGCGAGGGCGTATAGTGGGCATGCGGGAGGCCGGGTGGACGCACCGCCGAATTGCTCAACACGTGGGGCGTGAGGTCTCCACAGTACGTCGATGTTGTCGCCAGTGGTCGGCGGAAGGTGCACGTGCCCGTCGACCTGGGACCGGACCGCAGCGACGCACGGATGCACGCCAAGACCGTAGGATCCTACGCAGTGCCGTAGGGGACCGCACAGCCACTTCCCGGCAAATTAGGGACACTGTTGCTCCTGGGGTATCGGCGAGGACCATTCGCAACCGTCTCCATGAAGCTGGGCTACGGTCCCGCACACCGTTAGGCCGTCTTCCGCTCACGCCCCAACATCGTGCAGCCCGCCTCCAGTGGTGTCGCGACAGGCGTGAATGGAGGGACGAATGGAAACGTGTCGTCTTCAGCGATGAGAGTCGCTTCTGCCTTGGTGCCAATGATGGTCGTATGCGTGTTTGGCGCCGTGCAGGTGAGCGCCACAATCAGGACTGCATACGACCGAGACACACAGGGTCAACACCCGGCATCATGGTGTGGGGAGCGATCTCCTGCACTGGCCGTACACTACTGGTGATCGTCGAGGGGACACTGAATAGTGCACGGTACATCCAAACCGTCATCAAACCCCTCGTTCTACCATTCCTAGACCGGCAAGGGAACTTGCTGTTCCAACAGGACAATGCACCTCCGCATGTATCCCGTGCCACCCAACGTGCTCTAGAAGGTGTAAGTCAACTACCCTGGCCAGCAAGATCTCCGGATCTGTCGCCCATTGAGCATGTTTGGGACTGGATGAAGCGTCGTCTCACGCGGTCTGCACGTCCAGCACGAACGCTGGTCCAGCTGAGGCGCCAGGTGGAAATGGCATAGCAAGCCGTTCCACAGGACTACATCCAGCATCTCTACGATCGTCTCCATGGGAGAATAGCAGCCTGCATTGCTGCGAAAGGTGGATATACACTGTACTAGTGCCGACATTGTGCATGCTCTGTTGCCTGTGTCTATGTGCCTGTGGTTCTGTCAGTGTGATCATGTGATGTATCTGACCCCAGGAATGTGTCAATAAAGTTTCCCCTTCCTGGGACAATGAATTCACGGTGTTCTTATTTCAATTTCCAGGAGTGTATTTCAACCTCACTTCCTCTCAATTTGATACATCCAATTACTTTAAGAGTTGATTGATTTCAGTTGTGTGTTATTGATATTGTACTCATAGGATACGCATGTTGTTTTATGTTTCTCGACATTTTAGCAAGATGATAATTATTTCGCGACTTTTAAATCTTACCAAGGTCTGACGACACGTTTGTGTAACTTTCAGCGGTTATTATTTCACTACTTCTTTATACACGGAAGAGCCAAAGAGACTGGTACACCTGCCTAATATCGTGTACGGACCCCGCGAGCACGCAGAAGTGCCGCGACAGTACGTGGCAAGGACTTGACTAGTGTCTGGAGTAGTGCTGGAGGGAACTGACACCATTAATTCTGCAGGGCTGTCCATAAATCCGTAAGAGTACGAGGGGGTGGAGATTTTTTATGAACAGCACGTTGCAAGGCATCGAAGATATGCTCAATAATGTCCATGTCTGGGGAATTTGGTGACCAAAGGAAGTATTTAAACTCGGGAGAATGTTCCTGGAACAACTCTGTAGCAATTCTGGACGTGTGGGATGTCGCATCGTCCTGCTGGAATTGCCCAATCTGTCGAATGATCAATGGACACGTTACCTACGTGTCATCTCTCAGAGTCGTATCTAGACGTATCAGAGGTTCCATATCACTCCAACTGCACACGCCCTACACCATTTCAGAGCCTCCCCCAGCTTCAACAGTCCACTACTGATATGCATGGTCCTTGGATTCATGAGGTTGTCTCCAGACCCGTACACGTTCATCCGCTCGATACAATTTGAAACGAGACTTGTCAGACCAGGCAACATGTTTTCAGTCACCAACAGTTCAATCATGTTGTTGACGGCTCCATGCGACGCGTAAACTATGTGTCGTGTAGTCATTAAGGGTACATGAGTGAGAGTTCGGCTCCGAAAGCCCATATAAATGATGTTTCGTTGAATGGTTCGCACGATGACACTTGTTGATGGTCCAGCATTGAAATGTGCAGCAATTTGCGGAAGGGTTGCACTTCTGTCTCGTTGAACGATTCTCTTCAGTCGTCGTTGGTCCCGTTCTTGCGGGATCTTTTCCCGGCCGCAGCGATGTCGGAGATCTGATGTTAGCCCGGATTCCTAATATTCAAGGTACACTCGTGAAATGGTGGTGCGGGAAAATCACCACTTCATCGCAACCTCGGAGATGCTGTGTCCCATCGCTCGTGCGCCGACTACAACACCAAGTTCAAACTTACTTTAGACTTGATAACCAGCCATTGCAGCAGCAGTAACCGATCTAACAACTGCTCCGCAGATGCCGACCGCAGCGCTGTGTTCTGCCTGTTTACATATACCACTATTTGAAGATGCTTGGCTACACCAGTTTCTTTGGGACTTCAGTAGAGATAACTGTGTCATCCGCAGAAACACTGAGGTTCCTCTTAATTCGCTGTGCAAGGTCTTCATAAAAACAGCTAGGAACAATTACAGAGCACATTTTTTATTGTGACTGGCTTCAAAGGTACACTGACTATTCTCAAAACCCCTAAATCTGTGTCGAAAATGCATTCGGGATTATTCTGTGAGGCTCTTGTAACCACACTTCTAAGAAAACTCTACATCTTTAATGTCACAACACTTAAACTGAAAAAAATGTTATTGCGATTAATACAAGGAGCGATCAAAAAGTTTCCGTTAGGAGGCCGCACAGTCTAGAATCGGCATGACAGTCAAGAAAAATCACTATGAGTACTGAGGAAATCATACCAACGACGCACCAGGTTGAAAATACCTGTTTGGTAAAAACACCGTGAGCTGTTGTGTAATGAAGTCCTTGACTTTCTGCTGCACATCCTCGTTCGTTAGAAACCGTCGTCTTTCCAAGGCCTTTTTTAAGAGACCGAAGGCGTGATAATCGCATTTGGAGAGATCAGAAGTATAGGGTGGGTACTCGCATGGCTCCCACTTGAGGTGGCGTAACTTCTGATTTGCGATATCTGCGATACGTAGCATCTTGAGCTGAATCGCGACGAGCACGGAACTAGGCGCACCATTCCACAACGGTACTCTTCGACAGAAATTGTAATGTAATACGGGTAATGTTTGGAAAATAATAAATGCAGGATCGTTTCTGCAATGTTCCACTCCGAAATGGTTCAGATGGCTCTGAGCACTATGGGACTTAACATCTGAGGTCATCAGTACCCTAAACTCAGAACTACTTAAACCTAACTAACCTAAGGACATCACACACATCCATGCCCGATGCAGGATTCGAACCTGCGACAGCAGCAGCAGCAGCAGCAGCACGGTTCCGGACTGAAGCGCCCAGAACCGCTTGGCCACAGCCGCTGGCCTGGAATGTTCCACTCCGAATAGCATCACAAGTGATGACTGTTCGGGAAGTTCACTAGGTGTTTAGCACGAGTATTTAATTCGTTGGAAACTATTAAGATACTTTTGATAGGGAGCAGGCCAGTGTAAAATGTTATTTTACCTACTTTACCATCAACTCATGATGAACAACTATAGTCATCATTTTTAATAATTACGTTTCTTACTTATGATTTTCATTCGTTTTATCAGACTTTGTTTCCGAGTAGTACATTTCTTAAAATTGGAAATAATGCCATGAAGTTCATATGCGTTCAACCACAATTCATTTATTTCACTAACAGTTCTCATCCGTGAAAAGACACGTTTTATTCCAACGGCAAAGAGGAAGTGCTCCTGTCACAAAAAATGAAAATTATCGAACTCAGTGGTTTTCATAGATAGTACCCCCTTGTCATGTGCACATGCGAGTTACATGGACAAAAGGACAAACATATTCCTTGACGTTCGTCATGAAAAAATAATTCTAAGTGTTATTACTCGCCTACTGTGCAAGATACTGTACAACATGCTGCCCATACACATTCTTCATTCTCTGGTGGATGTCTACCGGTGTTGGCCGTTCGGAATACAAGAAAAGAACATCAGAAAGTTGGTCATGGTTGAACGCATTTGGTACTAACCTTCTCATTTACCACATTCACGTCGGGAAGTCACGAAGGCTACACCAGGTCCTTTCCTCTGTGTCGGTGCTAATATACACGCATCGGAGTCGGGCTACATTGCAAATACGTGCTCGTTGTCGGTGCTAATATACACGCATCGGAGTCGGGCTGCATTGCAAATACGTCCTCAAACGGAAACATTTTGATCGCCTATAATATGTTCACCATTAATACTTCTTTTAATTTTATTATTACTATAATTACTACAATCGTAATGCATGACTCATATTCTCTGCTGAGTGTAATTTTAATTGTAAAAAGAAATTCTAGTGACGCCTAGTTAGATGTAAGAGATGTCATAAACACCCTAACTTTTTCTAATTAGCCGGCCGGAGTGGCCGAGCGGTTAAAGGCGCTACAGTCTGGAACCGCACGACCGCTACGGTCGCAGGTTCGAATGCTGCCTCGGGCATGGATGTGTGTGATGTCCTTAGGTTAGTTAGGTTTAAGTAGTTCTAAGTTCTAGGGGACTGATGACCACAGATGTTAAGTCCCATGGTGCTCAGAGCCATTTGAACCATTTTTAATTGATATCTTTTGTTTGCTTGCAGGTACGTGGCACCTACTGCTCAGCTCGACTGGAGTTATCGTCAGTATGTATTTCTGTTTAGTTTTGGTTTTCATAAACTTTGTGCATTAGCTAGCGATATAAAATGGAACTAACACATGGAATATTGTAATGTATTTACATCGTTTTTTATGACAAAGCACAGATGACGCAAGTATCACAGATCCATTAACTTACGAAAACCTTCATCGCTTCACACGAAGTTTACGAAAAGGAAATTAATGAGGTCGCGGGAGGAGGGGATATTAAACGATTATTAAACGCTTTGTGTACAGTCCCATACAAGAAAAGACTCAGCTTCATTATTTAGTCTCCACTGAAATGGTGTAAGAGAGTCAGATAGACATTTTTCTCAGTTTTTTTGTACCATCAGCACTTCCCTTCATTACCAAATTAACTATCTATTGATGCATCGTGTTCTATCGTATCAATCGATCCGTCCTGTTAGTCAAGTTGTGGTACAAATTTCTGTTTCCCCAATTCGATTTAGTACCTCCCCATTAGTTATGCGACATTTCCATCTAATCTTCAGCTTTTCCGTATAGCACCAGAATTCGAAAGCTTCTATTCTCTTCTTGTATCAGCTGCTTCTTTTGTCCACGTTTCACTTCAGTACAAGGCTAAATTTGAGACAAATATGTTGAGAAAAATTTCATAACACATAAGATTTGCATTCGAAATCAACAAATTCCTCTTTTTCAGAACACATTTGTATCATATTTACATCAGCTCTCTTCAGTTATTTTGTTGCCCAAATAGTACAGCTCATCTACTACCTTTAGTGTCTCATTTCTTAATCTAAATCCCTCAGCATTGCGTGATTTAATTGGACTACAGTATATTAACTTTGTTTTACTTTTGTTCATATTCGATATTCATCTGAACGATCTCTTTTCAAGACAGTATCCACTCCATTCGGCTGCTCTTGCAGCACCTCTGCCATCTGCGACAGTATTACTGTATCACCGCCAACCTGATAGCTTCCATTTCGTCTCCCTGAACGTTAATTCTCTTTCCAAATATTTCCTTTGTTTCCTTGTCTGCTTGCTCAATGTGCAGACTGGTCAAAAGGGGGAATATGCTACACTCCTGTCACTTCATTCTCGAGTACTACTATTTAAAGTCTTCACTTATAAGTTAGTGTGATTTCTGTACAACTCGTAAAAGACTTTATCCACACTACCCTCAAAATTTTAAAGAGGGTAGTCTAATTATGAACGTCAGAATCTATCTGTAAATCTACGAATGCGGTAAGTGATGGCTTGCCTTTCTTCAGCCTATCTTTTAGCGTAAGGCGTCCTGTGTTTCTACGTTTCTCTGGAGCCCTCCCATTCTTCTGTAATTGGTCTCAATATTTTGCAATAATGAGTTACTAAACTGATGGTTTGGCAGCATTCACACCTGTAATCACATGCCTTCTTTGGAGTATCAATTTTTACGCTCGTCTTGACGTCTAAAGGTTTTTCCCTATGTCAAATACCTTGCACGCCTGATGCAATATTTCTGTCATGGCTGGCTCTACCAAGGATTTCAATAATTCTGTGTGAATGTCGTGTGTACAAGGGATATTGTTACTACTCAGATCCTTCAGTGCTCTGTCAAATTCTTCTCGCTGTGTCTTACATCCCATCTCATGTTCCTATTCTTTTCATTCTTTAATATGCCCTGCGTCCAGTTACGTTTTCCAGTTCTCTGTTAAATTCTTCTCACAATCTCATATGTCCCATCTCATCTTCACTTATTTTACTTTCTACAACATTGTCCTCGAGTTTGTTTCGCTTATATAGGGTTTCCATTGATTGCTTCCACCTTCAAATTTTTTCTTCTTATCTTAGTACCGGGCTGCTTTCTGAGTTATTGATATTCATACAGCTGCTTCCATCTCTCTCCCTAAGGTACCTCGTTCCTATAGGTGGCACCTATATTTCCTCTAGTCGTGCATGTGTCTACAATCCTGGATTTATAATGTAGCAGTTCCCATTTACATACCTAGCGTTTTCTGTCGCTTTCATTTGTAGCTGTCTATATATTCTTTCGTCTGTTTCATGTACTGCATCTTTATATATTCTTCTTTCAGAAGTTAAATTCAATATCTCTTGTGTTATTCAATGACTGCTAGTGACCCTTGCCTTTTATGTAGGTGATCCCCTGCTACCTTTAAAATTCATCTCTCAAAGCTACCCATTCAACTTCTGCAGTATTTCTTTCTTCTCTTTCAGTGAAACATTGCCTAATGCTTCCTCTGAAACTGTCAACAAGTATTAGACCTTCAGACTGTCTAGGTCCTATGTCTTTAAATTTTAAAGTCTACATTTATATTTTTTTAAATCCATTAGTAAAGCGAAACAAAATAAAAAATCGAATTTGTGTGATTTGCATTTCGCCAATATTAACGAATAAAGCATCTTATATACCGTATTAAAAGAGTCTTCGTGCAGCACAATGCTGGGGCAGTAATTTCACGTGCAACAACATTGTAACTGCGTTATATTATCTCTGGAATCGAGCGCGCCGAGAAGTACAGAACGTTTCAAAAAGGACTGCACAACTTTAAAAATTCAGAAATATGTATTGAAAGAAGATGTAGAGCTAGATTTAGTGTTATTTTCTAGTGAAACACATCAATTTTTTTTAACTTAAAACAAAAATATTGTATGTGGCTCCCGTTGGTTATCGGGCACAAATCCCATCAGAAGTCAATTTCTTCTCAAACTCGCTTTAGCATTACAGGTGTCACTCCTTCAGTGGCGGCGTAAATTCTTGCTCTAAGTTCAGGTAGAGCAGCCGGCACAGGAGGTACAAACACAATGTCCTTGATGAATACCCATAAAAAAGTCGAGTTGTGTCAGGTCGGAGGAACGTGGGGGGGCATGCAATTGGCGCATCATGGCCAATCCATTGACCTAGAAAGCATTTATGCCACTGGGAAACTGTAGGCCTACTAGGAAGATCTTTAGCGTACTTGGTATGAACTGTTGTCGCTGACATCAATTCTTCAAACCAAAACACACGACTAGCACGCTCGGATTCAGTGAAGGCAGCCATCTTCAACGCAACTGTCGCTAGCGCTCCTTACGGGGCGATTCGGCACTAGAGAACTACTTCATGGTTTCCCTACAGATTGACACTACAATCATGTCTGCAGGTTGGCCTTTTTTGAAAGACCCTGTATGCGGAGAGTAATTACTTTCTGTGCAAAAAGAGTATTATCAAGGGCGCTAGTTTTTGCTGAAGCAATGCAGAGCAAAAAAAGATATTGTGCGTTACACTTGCCAAGAGTGGTTGTTTGATACAAGAAAGTCGTCCGTGTAAAACGGTCTTAAGCCGCCACGATGTAATGAGAGCTGATTGCTGAACTATGTATCATATCATCACACCCCACCCCTATTTTAGTGCCCACTTACACGTTGCTTGATGGGCGCAACAAAGTGTGCACTAAAGCGAACGGGGAAAGTCGCGCATGGTTCGACGCACCTCAAAGCAAACGTCACCACTGCACGCACAGAGAGCTTCAAACGATGATAGAGTCAAGTGATGAAAGGAAATGAGTAGTTTCCACTTTCTCTCTGTCCTCTGTAACATTCAGGGTGATTCAAAGGCGCATACCGATGTCATTTCATGCAATCTGCAGTGTTATATGTCGTCTTCAAAAACCACGCATGATTTTCAGATTTCCTCGTGCGCCAGGCGAAATTATTGATCCTACAGAAAAATTGAAAAATTCTTTTTTGTAGGAAATGTGATGTGATTAAATTTTCACTAGGATATGTTTCCGATGGAGGTCACGGTTTTCGAGATATTCAATAGAAACATACAAAAGTGAGGTTCAAATGCACTTCCACGCACTTACCTCAGCAGTCAGGATTTCTAGGACGTTATTCGTGGTACTGCATTCTAACATTGCACAGAAATTTCCGACTACATGAACTGTTATCGATATTCAACCCTGTGTGGTCCCTGTTGATTGGGCTTATACGCCACCAGCATAATCGTCTATTTTGTTAACTTTCTTAATTTAAACATGCTCGTGGGGGTAATGAAAAATCGATCTTTGTAAACGTTACGCTGAAACTAGTTAAGTTGACAATTCGATCAAATCTTAACCCTTACAAGCACATTAGTTTCGTAGTCAGAAGACATGATGAATGCAATGATGCAACTGTTTATTTTATGTTGTTAAAATTCACAAAACTGTTACGTCAATGAAGACAAGAACGGTATAATGTGAGAAATAATTAGCGCAGTAGCAAATTTTTGTACTGCGGTGTGAAGAAGTGCGAGTGAGTGTGGAAGTGGGTGGCGCGTTTCAAAGCCAGTTGTGTAGGTTTTTCTTCACTAACTCGAAAATCACTGCCAGTAATCAAAACGTATCCCAGTGTCAAATTTCATAAGAAACGGTCGTCTTAATTCTTTTTGTAGGGCTAGTAGTTTGCGTGAGAGAGAGGGAAAATATGAAAATTTCATGCGTGGTTTTTCAAGGCCAGGTATAATATTGCGGGCTGTATAAAACTACATGTGTAGGAGAGGCTGATTCACACTGTGTGTGTGTGTGTGTGTGTGTGTGTGTGTGTGTGTGTGTGTGTGTGTGTGTGCGTGTGTGTGTGAATTCCTATGAGACCAAACTGCTGAGACCATCGGTCCCTAGACTAACACACTACTTAAACTAACAACACGCACAACCCCATGCCTGAGGGAGAACTCGAACCTCCGGCGCGAGGGGCCTCGCAATCCGTCACTTGGCGTCTCGAACCCCGCGGCCACTCTACGGGGCGAATCACCGTGTTTACCGCGGCAGTGGACAACACAAAATAAAGGAAACATTCGTTAAGAGTCACCAGATGTTAGAAGAAGGGAGGCTTGACATTTCTTCGAAAATAACATGTTGTAGAGGACTAACGTGGCTTTAGAACCTGAATGATTATGAACGTGTCATTGTCGAGTCATACAAGATCTCGTGCAACAAAAATTAATAAAGCAGGACACTTATCATTAAGTCAAGTACTCTTTCTTAGTGTTTCCGTCTACTCCTAAAGAGTCCATCCCCGTGGTTCAAATGGCTCTGCGCATTATGGGACTTAACATCTGCGGTCACCAGTCCCCTAGAACCTCGAACTACTTAAACCTAACTGACCTAGCACCTAGAACCGCTCGGCCACCACGGCCGGCCATCCCACTGGTGAATCGAAGTTCGTCATAGAACGATACTTCATGTAAGTAAACAGCTCTGGTGCTAATATCTCTGGCACACGCACGTCCACGATGCTCTCGCTAAGTTAAGTGTTTAATACTGAAATAAGAGCTAATTTAGTTAATATTGCATTTTAGACTAGTGCATTTACTTCTTCGCTAGGCTATCTACTGAACGTTTCGCTTTTCAGAGTGTAGTCACATCGAAAAGAAAGTATCTCGTAAAGGCTGATAGTAGTTAATTCTGTTTACATTTCAGGCATAAATTTCGGGCGAGTGTAAATCTCCATTTTTTTATTTTTTTATTTTTTTACTGGGCTTAGCGGCTCAAAGCTAAATTAATTCGTGTCTGTCATACAGACTTTAGGTAGTTAATTAGAACTTTCGAAAGTAAATTTAAAAGTTTTTTTTTTCATTAGCGTTTAGTTACCTACACTCCTGGAAATGGAAAAAAGAACACATTGACACCGGTGTGTCAGACACACCATACTTGCTCCGGACACTGCGAGAGGGCTGTACAAGCAATGATCACACGCACGGCACAGCGGACACACCAGGAACCGCGGTGTTGGCCGTCGAATGGCGCTAGCTGCGCAGTATTTGTGCACCGCCGCCGTTAGTGTCAGCCAGTTTGCCGTGGCATACGGAGCTCCATCGCAGTCTTTAACACTGGTAGCATGCCGCGACAGCGTGGACGTGAACCGTATGTGCAGTTGACGGACTATGAGCGAGGGCGTATAGTGGGCATGCGGGAGGCCGGGTGGACGTACCGCCGAATTGCTCAACACGTGGGGCGTGAGGTCTTCACAGTACATCGATGTTGTCGCCAGTGGTCGGCGGAAGGTGCACGTGCCCGTCGACCAGGGACCGGACCGCAGCGACGCACGGATGCACGCCAAGACCGTAGCATCCTACGCAGTGCCGTAGGGGACCGCACCGCCACTTCCCAGCAAATTAGGGACACTGTTGCTCCTGGGGTATCGGCGAGGACCTTTCGCAACCGTCTCCATGAAGCTGGGCTACGGTCCCGCACACCGTTAGGCCGTCTTCCGCTCACGCCCCAACATCGTGCAGCCCGCCTCCAGTGGTGTCGCGACAGGCGTGAATGGAGGGACGAATGGAGACATGTCGTCTTCAGCGATGAGAGTCGCTTCTGCCTTGGTGCCAATGATGGTCGTATGCGTGTTTGGCGCCGTGCAGGTGAGCGCCACAATCAGGACTGCATACGACCGAGGCACACAGGGCCAACACCCGGCATCATGGTGTGGGGAGCGATCTCCTACACTGGCCGTACACCACTGGTGATCGTCGAGGGGACACTGAATAGTGCACGGTACATCCAAACCGTCATCGAACCCATCGTTCTACCATTCCTAGACCGGCAAGGGAACTTGCTGTTCCAACAGGACAATGCACGTCCGCATGTATCCCGTGCCACCCAACGTGCTCTAGAAGGTGTAAGTCAACCCCTGGCCAGCAAGATCTCCGGATCTGTCCCCCATTGAGCATGTTTGGGACTGGATGAAGCGTCGTCTCACGCGGTCTGCACGTCCAGCATGAACGCTGGTCCAACTGAGGCGCCAGGTGGAAATGGCATGGCAAGCCGTTCCACAGGACTACATCCAGCATCTCTACTTTCGTCTCGATGGGAGAATAGCAGCCTGCATTGCTGCGAAAGGTGGATATACACTGTACTAGTGCCGACATTGTGCATGCTCTGTTGCCTGTGTCTATGTGCCTGTGGTTCTGTCAGTGTGATCATGTGATGTATCTGACCTCAGGAATGTGTCAATAAAGTTTCCCCTTCCTGGGACAATGAATTCACGGTGTTCTTATTTCAATTTCCAGGAGTGTATTAGTACATGCTACGGAACTTCCGTGATCTTGTGGCAAGTTATTTTCTGATTTTGTGTAAACTTTTTTTATCCATCCATGTGTGACAAATGTGACATGGACAAAATAGGAGCAGAAACTGGGCACACAAATGTAGGGTTTGTGGAGGTGTTTCAGCGGAGCGATCAGCACTGCGTAAACACTGCTGTAAGGCATGTTAACACTGAGCTGATCAGGACGCTCCAGGCACCGGCAAATTGTCACGTGAGTATTGTTCCTGTTGATGCTATTGGCAGGTGGGGATACACTACACATGGCCTGCACCTAAATAGGAGGGGGAAAGATAAGTTAGTTTCTCTGTTAGCACATACTGTAAGGAGGGCCACAGTCACACAAGGGATGATCCCTGTGCTTAATTGGACAAGGCAGACAGATTTTTTTTAGGTTAAGCCGAAGTCCATACAGACAATAATCATGAACAATAGGATAAAAAAAGGTTCATGTGCAGTAAGTAGGAATAAACCTAAGGTTAGTATCAATTTAGTTCATCAAAAAATCTGGGGAATAAAAAATAAAGTAGATGAGCTGTTAGTGTGTCTAGACGGTCTCAAAAACAAGAATGAGATTGATATATTTTGTCTGTTTAAATACCATGTAACCGTGGAGATGGAAAGTGTCGATAATATGGGTATAATTTAGCATCTTACCCTTCCAGATCTAGTATGGATAAAGGAGGAGTTGCCATTTGCACAAAACAATGGTATAAGTACAAAACAGTTGAAGTGTGTCGATCAGCACTTTGAAGTTTATGCATGTGAACTACAGCCACATAATGTAGTGTTGGTATTAGCAACAGTGTACTGGTCTCCATTAGGGGATTGGAAGCTATTCATAAAAACGTTTGACTCCCTGTTATGCTGTCTGTCAGACAAAAACCAGAAGTTATTAAACTGTGGTGATTTCAGTGTAAACTTTCTAAGTAATTCTGATAGGAAAAGTGAACTAGAAGTGTTATTAATGACATATTTAGAATCAATGATCGATTTCCCTACACATATAGCTCAAGACGATAGCTAATGTGTAGTAGTTATTGTATAATAGTTAATGTATTTGTGCAGCAAGAGGATTTAAAACTAACGCATGCTTTCCCTGAGATAAATGGATTATCAGACCATGATACACAACTGATTATGTTACAAAGCTTAGGAGGGTGTAAAGTTCAGAAACCATTAAGTAAAAGTGTAAGGCTGGTCAACACCGATCTATAGATACTTTCAGAGGAAGTTGAAATGTCAATAGGTAAGGTGTATATAATGCGCGAAATGTCAATGATAAATGCAACATATTTCTTGATAAATTATATCCCTTTTTGAACACTGTTGCCCCAAAAAGAATTACTAAATATAACACCAAACACCTTTCAAAGAAACCTTGGATCACTACAGGTATTAAAGTGCCTTCTGGAAGGAAAAGAAAATTATATCAGGCAGCAAGAATTAGTAAAGACCCAGAAATAATTTTACACTATAAAAATTATTGTAATATACTGACAAAAGCCGTCAGAAAATAAAAAAAACAATATGTATATTAGAGATGAAATCAACAACTCAGGCAACATAATCAAATCAGTATGGAATGTTGTTAGAAGAGAGACAGGAAAAGTAACCACTGAGGTAGATAGTATTACCATTAAAGAGAATTAGACCATCTTAACTAGGAGTATACAAGTAGCTAATGTATTTAACAACCATTTATTAAGTGTAGGTGAAAACATTGGTGAGAATAGTTCAAAAGAAACAGCCAAGCGGTACTTCGAAGAGTCAGTTTTGAGAAATCCCAATGAGATTAATTTTAATCTAACAACGTCTTGTGAAATAAGGAAAATCATTAAGTCCTTGAAAATAAATTTTCTGTTGGAGTAGATGATATCTCTAATAAGATATTAAAACAATGTGGAGTACTTGCAGCTGAAATTCTGAGTCACATATGTAATGCATCACTAACTCAAGGTATTTTCCCAGACAGGTGCCATTGTGAAGCCTCTCTACAAAAAAGGGGCACCACAGATGTTAATATTTACCGGCCAGTATCCTTGCTCACAGCATTTTCAAAAATTGTCGAGTAAATAGTGTACACAAGAGTGGTTAGCCATCTCATAAACAATGGGACACTTAGTAAATCACAATTTGGATTTAAAAATGCAGTTCCACTGAGACAGAAATATACAGTTTTAGTGCCCACATAAAATGTCACCAATAAGGATTTTCTGTGACTTAGCCAAAGCGTTTCATTGTGTGAACCTTGACATTATGTTACAGAAACTACAATTCTATGATATAAATTTAATAGCATATGAGTGGTTTAAGTCATATCTACAGAACATGGTTTAAGTGATTTAAGGAAGTTTCCCACTTCATCTAACTGGGGTGAAATTACATTAGGTTTTCTGCAGGGTTCGATCATGGGTCTCCTTCTGTTCTTGATATATGTGAATGACCTCCCTTTTATCTGAAACAGGAAGCTAAACTGACATTGTTTACTGATGATACAAGTATCATTATTAATTGAGTGAAGGAAACTCCAATAGAAAATTATGCAAAAATGTCTTTGGAAAAGTTATTGATTGGTTTTCTGCGAATGGGGTTGCTCTCAACTTTGAAAAAACACAGTACATCCTATTTTCTACTGCAAGGAGTACAGTTCCTCCAATAAATATAACACATCAACAGAAGTAAGTAGCCAGGGTAGAGCATACAAAATTTTTGGTGTACATATAGATGAGAATCTTAATTGGTAAATTCATATTTAGGATCTCCTAAAGCGACTAGGATCAGCAAGTTTCGCAATCAGAATAACTGCAAATTTTGAGTATATAGAAGTTAGCAAGCTAACATAAATTGCATAGTTTCACTCTCTGATGTCATAGGAAATATTATTTTGCGGTAGCTCAGCACTTAAGCAAACAGTATTCACTGTTCAAAAGAAAGTGGTTAGAATAATGTGTGGGGCTCATAGTGGCACATCTTGTAGGTATCTCTTTAAAATATTAGGAATTCTTATAACAGACTCACACTACATTTATTCAGTAATGAAATTTGTTCTGAGCAATATGTACCAATTTATAAACAACAGTGACATTCATGATTATAATACCAGAGGAAAGAAAGACTTACACTATCCTCTACTTATCCTATATTTGGCAGAGAAAGAGGTAAAATATGCCACTGTAAAACTTTTCGATAAATTACCAGATGAAATAAAATGTCTGACAGACAGCAGTAACAGTTTTAAAAATAGTTGAAATGATATCTCCTTGACAACACCTTCTATACCATAGATGAAGTTTTGAGTAGGGATCAATAATTCAGTGGGTATGATATATTTTGTACCATTTAAGGGCATGGGGTAGGTAACAAAAATTTCAAGCTTTTTTTTTTTTAAATTTTCATTCATGTGTGCATTTCTTATGCACTTGACACATTCCACATTTTAAGGGTTACCGTGAGATTTGTCAATGGAATACGTAACTAACTGAAACTTCCTGGCAGTTAAAACTGTGTGCCGGACCGAGACTCGAAAACGGGACCATTGCCTTTTGCGGGCAAGTGCTCTACCATGTGAACTACCCAAGCACGACTCACGCCCCGTGCTCACAGTTTTACTTCTGCCAGTACCTCGTCTCCTACCTTCCAAACTTTACAGAAGCTCACCTGCGAAACCCTTGCCGGCGAAAGGCGAAGGTCCCGAGTTCGAGTCTCGGTCCGGTACACAGTTTCAATCTACCAGGAAGAGTCCTACCAGCGCACACTCCGCTGGAGAGCGGAAATCTCATTACGTAACTAAGTAACTAACTAGCTAACTAACTCACTGCAAGCAGCACAACTCTTAAAGGTCTCAACGATAAATCTTTCTCAGCAGTGCTGTGAACGAAGAGTTTTTATTTTCTTTTCAGTTTTCTCGAGTGTTGTCTGTAGCCTACGCTCTTTTAAGATCCTGTGTATTGTATGTCGCTTAACACGTTTGTTACTGTTGTGATAAACTTACTGCTGGTATATAATAAGACATAGCCTCGGCTGATATTCTAAATTAAAACATTCACGTGCTCTTTGCAGCAAGCTCCATTGTCCTACCATTTTGCTTTTCGAAATCAGTTTTCAGTGCCTTGCGGAAGTTGCTGAGTGCACGATTGCAGACATCTTCACCGCTTGAAGTCACCACATGTGCGAGCGAACGCTTCGTCTTCTGTCGGCAGTATTCGTGTATCGTCGCATGCACTTTCGCCCACGGAGACAGACTTGTCCTCGGTTCCGTGGAGCATGTAGCAAAAGTGTGGGTTAGTTTAGACAGCTGCGCAACTGTACGGGCTCTTGCTGTGCGCCAAAAGGGATGTGGAAATGAGCGCTTAAGGCTGCTCGAATGGGAATCAGGTACCTGCAGAAAAGTGCTCCTGGAAAGCTGCACGAGTTTTCCCACCCTGATGCTGAGCGGACGCGCCGCCTGCAGCATGAAGATGCGTAGCAATCTGCGAAACCGTTGGTCCGCCTGCGGCCAGTCGCAGCAGAAGGCAGAAAACTGCAGACGCTCCGCCTGCAACAACACACCACACAGTTCACAGTAACAAGCAAAAGCAATATTCCGCGTGATCAAAAAGTCAGTATAAATTTGAAAACTTAATAAACCGCGGAATAATGTATATAGAGAGGTAAAAATTGACACACATGCTTGGAAGCCGGCCGAAGTGGCCGTGCGGTTAAAGGCGCTGCAGTCTGGAACCGCAAGACCGCTACGGTCGCAGGTTCGAATCCTGCCTCGGGCATGGATGTTTGTGATGTCCTTAGGTTAGATAGGTTTAACTAGTTCTAAGTTCTAGGGGACTAATGACCTCAGCAGTTGAGTCCCATAGTGCTCAGAGCCATTTGAACATGCTTGGAATCACATGGGGTTTTATTAGAACCACATCTACCCTTATCAGGCCTTTTTTCTTCGAGGAAATGCGTGATTTTGGTTTTGTAACTGCTACCGTGACGGGTGAGAGGTACACCTATATGTTACAGAATCGCATCATCCCCAGCCTGGCTGATAAACACCTGCTGGAACGTACGATGTTTATGCAGGATGGCGCTCCACCCCATATTGCTAGACGCGTGAAAGATCTCTTGCGCTCGTCGTTTGGTGATGATCGTGTGCTCAACCGCCACTTTCGTCATGCTTGGCCTCCCAGGTCCCCAGACCTCAGTCCGTGCGTTTATCGGCTTTGGGGTTACCTGAAGTCGCAAGTGTATCGTGATCGACCGACATCTCTAGGGATGCTGAAAGACAACATCCGACGCTAATGCCTCACCATAACTCCGGACATTCTTTACAGTGCTGTTCACAACATTTTTCCTCGGCTACTGCTATTGTTGAGGAATGATGGTAGACATATTGAGCATGTACTGTAAAGAAGATCATCTTTGCTTTGTCTTACTTTGTTACGCTAATTATTGCTATTGTGATCAGATGAAGCGCCATCTGTCGTAAATTTTTTGAACTTTTGTATTTTTTTTTGGTTCTAATAGAACCCCATGTCATTCCAAGCATGTGTGTCAATTTGTAACTCTCTGTCTACGTTATTCCGTGATTTATTCAGTTTTCAAATTTATACTGACTTTTTGATCACCCAGTATTTCCCCTTCTCTGTAAAGGGAGAACCATACCTCTGCATTTGAAATAAAAACGTTATATTTTGTCAATATAGGGTTTACAGGCCTCCTGCCACGCTTCATTCCCGGAATCTATTTGTGTTTCCTATAATTTCACACGCAGCCACTACTTTGTTCTTAAAGAGAACACCTGAACTGATGAAGCTGCAATAGTATGACATCACAGATAGGTTGATACCTAATTGCAGAATTTTCAGTAAAGGTCCCTTTAATACAGTTGTGAAATCTTCAGTAGAGTTTGGTTGGATCGAAAGTTGAGCGAAAGAAAGTAATATTCCGCAGATAAAGTTACTATAAAAGTACAACTAAAGTTTACGAACTTATTTTTCAATAATATCAGGGATTTTATAAGCTTAGCTACAGTTACCGCCTGTTTTAGAGCATTCACCTCAATATACACTCCTGGAAATTGAAATAAGAACACCGTGAATTCATTGTCCCAGGAAGGGGAAACTTTATTGACACATTCCTGGGGTCAGATACATCACATGATCACACTGACAGAACCACAGGCACATAGACACAGGCAACAGAGCATGCACAATGTCGGCACTAGTACAGTGTATATCCACCTTTCGCAGCAATGCAGGCTGCTATTCTCCCATGGAGTCGATCGTAGAGATGCTGGATGTAGTCCTGTAGAACGGCTTGCCATGCCATTTCCACCTGGCGCCTCAGTTGGACCAGCGTTCGTGCTGGACGTGCAGACCGCGTGAGACGACGCTTCATCCAGTCCCAAACATGCTCAATGGGGGACAGATCCGGAGATTTTGCTGGCCAGGGTAGTTGACTTACACCTTCTAGAGCACGTTGGGTGGCACGGGATACATGCGGACGTGCATTGTCCTGTTGGAACAGCAAGTTCCCTTGCCGGTCTAGGAATGGTAGAACGATGGGTTCGATGACGGTTTGGATGTACCGTGCACTATGCAGTGTCCCCTCGACGATCACCAGTGGTGTACGGCCAGTGTAGGAGATCGCTCCCCACACCATGATGCCGGGTGTTGGCCCTGTATGCCTCGGTCGTATGCTGTCCTGATTGTGGCGCTCACCTGCACGGCGCCGAACACGCATACGACCATCATTGGCACCAAGGCAGAAGCGACTCTCATCGCTGAAGACGACACGTCTCCATTCGTCCCTCCATTGACGCCTGTCGCGACACCACTGGAGGCGGGCTGCACGATGTTGGGGCTTGAGCGGAAGACGGCCTAACGGTGTGCGGGACCGTAGCCCAGCTTCATGGAGACGGTTGCGAATGGTCCTCGCCGATACCCCAGGAGCAACAGTGTCCCTAATTTGCTGGGAAGTGGCGGTGCGGTCCCCTACGGCACTGCGTAGGATCCTACGGTCTTGGCGTGCATCCGTGCGTCGCTGCGGTCCGGTCCCAGGTCGACGGGCACGTGCACCTTCCGCCGACCACTGGCGACAACATCGATGTACTGTGGAGACCTCACGCCCCACGTGTTGAGCAATTCGGCGGTACGTCCACCCGGCCTCCCGCATGCCCACTATACGCCCTCACTCAAAGTCCGTCAACTGCACATATGGTTCACGTCCACGCTGTCGCGGCATGCTACCAGTGTTAAAGACTGCGATGGAGCTCCGTATGCCACGGCAAACTGGCTGACACTGACGGCTGCGGTGCACAAATGCTGCGCAGCTAGCGCCATTCGACGGCCAACACCACGGTTCCTGGTGTGTCCGCTGTGCCGTGCGTGTGATCATTGCTTGTACAGCCCTCTCGCAGTGTCCGGAGCAAGTATGGTGGGTCTGACACACCGGTGTCAATGTGTTCTTTTTTCCATTTCCAGGAGTGTAGAAAAATCAGTGTCCCGACTGACTGACTCAATGACTCATCATAGCCCAGCCAAAACCACTGTGGATAGAAACTTGAAATTTACGCAGGATGTTGATCTCATACTGTATGATCCGTTTAAGAACGGATTTTTCGATATTCCTTCCCTAAGGGTGTGAAATATGGAATGAAAAGATTTTTGAAAAATATCGTATTAAGGCAATTTTCGAGCTAGACTTACGGAAATTGGTATTTGGTTTCTCGGTCAGAAATAAAGAAGCAGGTGTTTCACCATTTCTGGAAATATAGCTCCCATGGGGGTCAAATAGTGGGTGAAAATAATTTTGAAAATAAATATTTATTAAAGAACTGCTACAGTATTTTTAAAACTACTTCTATGAAAATTTATACTTAGCTTCACAGAAATTAAAAAAAAATCGTGGTTCACTGATTTTGGAATTCAACCCCTAAGGGGTGAATAGGGCCAGACTAATTTACTGACTCATGAATGCCCAGCCCAAATTGCTAAGGACAGAAACTTGCAATTTGGACAGGGTTTCGACCTTGTACTGTAGCCATCGTTTAAGAAGGGTTTGTTCGAACTTCCACTCTAACGGCGTGAAATAGGGGATGAAAAGCTTTTTGAAAAATATGCTGCTATCAAGGAAATTTTGAAGCACGATCTACCAAAATTGCTATTTGGTTTCTCAGTCAAAAATTAAAAGAAAAAACAAGTGTTTCAGCATTTTTAGAATTTCAGCTATCACGGAATAAAGTATCGGGTGGAAATGTTTTTGATAATAAATCATTATTAAAGAATTACTATAGTATTTTGGAAAGTACGTCTATCAAAAGTGGTATTTGACTTCCCGGTTAGAATCTAAAAATGCAAGTTTCATTGTCCGTGGAAATCCAATCCTTGAAGGGAAAGAATAGGGAATGAAAAGTTTCATGACATTATTTCATTATGAAAGCATTTTCAGGGCTAGCTCTATGAAAATATGTATATGGCTTCTATGTTAGATATAAAAAAATATGTGTTCCACTGTTTTTAGGAATTCAGCTCCTAAGAGGGTAAAATAGGAGATGAAAACATTCAAGAAAATGTTTCGTTACATGAAAAATAATTTTAAACCTAAATCTGTGAAAAATGATACATAATTTCTCAGTTAGATACAAAGAAGTTTGTGTTAGGTGGCAAAAGTTTCAATGGAAATATAAGGACAAGAAAGCAAAAGGTATGATTAACAAAAACCTTGTATTCTAGCTATTAGAATCGCTTTTCGGTCAAAAGTACATGTCTCTATGGTCTTAATTAACGTGAAATGTTTAGAAGGTGTTGCAGTTTCTTAGAAATATAAAAATTCGATTAAAAATAAATCTGTGCTTGCGCTAAGCTAGTTTGCGTATAAAGTACGAGTTGTGGTAAGGGTCCTTACGTCCCTACCTCGAAAAAAACTGCTGCAATTTTTCAAATATTAAGCATGGGCTCTCCTTTTTTTTCCTTTCAAATTCAAAATTAGTTTTGCTTTATCTTAAAACCGGTTGTCGCCTTCCCACTGATGGAGTAGGAAGAGCTGTTTGCACAATCAGAATCCAGAGAAATAACAGAGGAAAACAAAAATCTTAAAGCTCCCTATGAAAATGATATTTAGTCATTTAGTCCTGTAATAGTGATGAACTAAATGAATATAGTGGGACTAAACAGATGTTTCTCACTGAAAGACTGTAATTCTGTCGCTTGTAACAAGAAGAAACTGACAATATAGTGTTTCAAATTGTTTCTCACTGTTTCAAATTAGCTATATTAGGAATTTGGAAGAAATTAAGTTATATGTACTACAAAAAGAGTAATTTTAATACTAAAGATTGTTCAATTTTTAAGTCAGTGCATAACTTCAGCTGTAAATGTGAAAAAATTTAACTGTCGGCTTCACTCTGCGTAGTACTTAATAGCAGAAACTTTCCTTTTTTCCCTCCATTACGTGACTAAGTTGCTAATTTCAATCCCTAACAGAGCAGAGATGGACGTGTACACGGTTTTTGTGTATCTATTGTTAAGGCAGCTACAAAAACATACGTATGAGTCACAAGGTGGGACGAGACAACTACGACAAATGTTGGTACCTTAATGGGGCGCTTGTAAGAATCTGCGCCGGCAGAAACTGCTTTCACTCCAAACTGCTGCTGCAGTGAAACTTCGATAGAATATTGCTCCTGTCTACGCGGCAAACCTCTTATTCTCATTTGTTAGTCATAACTACTGTGCAGACATAGTCCAAAACGGCGTGGCAAACTCTGTCAGCAACGCACTACATTATTATAACTAGAACATCATTTTAAAGTTTATTTTAATTTAACAGTTTACATACTAAGGATACACGAGTCAGTTGGTGCGACGTTGGTGATGTAACGAATGACTGCCGAATGAAGTGGTTTCCGCTCGTTTCACGTTGTAACGTTGAAGAAGTGTGCGGTTAAGCTTGGCCATCTGTGAGCAAAGCAGATTTTATCAAGAGGTCAGCAATGTTTAATTTACACTACTGTTGACATATTAGTAATTACATCTATGTCATTACAAAAGGAAAGTCGTATATCCATACAGAAACTACACAGAAGAACACAGTCTTCTGATTTGTATTCCCTGTGAGGGTACGACGATATTTTCACACAACTACATGGATCTGAAAATGTTCAAATTTGATCGACGCAAATCACACCATAAACTAAACGTGCAACTAGTAGGGAAAATAAACTATAAACATGTTTAATTTGTCTTACTATACGTTAACACTTCGCGTTTTACAGTTAGAAACTGGTAAAGCACTGAATTATGACTTATGAGAATGTTCGATGATTATCAAGTAGGCTTGAAAGGCATCCATATGACTACACAAAACTATTATAAGCAGTTTGCTATTTCCTCTGACGAAACATTTTTGTAACAATCTGTCATTTCTATAAATTACCGACATCTAACAAAATATCATCGAAATTCTAGTTGACACTTATTTTTCCGGCATAACTATACACACTGTTACTCCTTCAGATTATAACACTTCCTACGAGAAAACCATCATACATCGTGAAAGCTTAGACGTTTATTTTCAAGGGAAGAATGTGAGATACTTGTATCAGTTGCAGAAAGCAACACCGTGTTAGGATGGAAGAAGATAATACATCAGTTTTTACACTAAAAACATATGATGTTGATGTTATTGACTGGTTAACATTGCTTTTTTAAAGCTTTTGATTTAGGACCTTCCTGTGGTTCTGTTCCATTCATGAAGAAAAACGAACTTTCGAGGAAGGCTGCGATATATACTGATCAGAACTTTGGTGCCAAGGCTGCCAAAATGTTTACAGACTCTGTGTCTATACTCAGTAAGTAGTGGCAGCATCTGTAGCACATTTATCCATCAAACGCACGTTTTCCGGCAGTTGAACACAACAAATCATACTGAAAATGATGGTTTTGGCGAGGTCTTTAACGCATGGTATCTCTTAAACAACTTGTACAAGTAACGTACCAGTATAACTACGAACTGTATGAAATGCTTGGTTTGTTTACGCCAAAGACAATGGTAGAGAAGGTTCAACACCGATCTCTGGTCACTAAAGAAAATTTGCAATGCCTCCTTATCAAGTTATTTTAGCCGTAACTAGCATTTTCGTACATAATTTGAGGTCCACAGCTTTGTTTTGGATGCCAAATGTAACTTAAACAGTAAGTTAGACAAGACATCCACTCTTCTGAAACTTACGTATTTTTATTGAATAATACAGATTTTTAGACATGGAAACAATATTATGACACTTAAATATTGTGTGAACGTTTCTTATGATGTTTACGTATTTTTCGTAAATGCTACACGTATTTTAGATGTGGTAATGTTCAGCCATTGTTGTCAATATTTTAATGTATTTTTGATGAATAATACGGCCGTTTCAGACATTGAAAGAATAGTGTGACATTTAATGTAAACATTATGTGTGTGAGTGTGTGTGTTACGGTACTGAAGCTTATATGTTATTGATAAGCAATACACACTTTAGGTGTGGAATTAACATTGTGACACTTGTCATAAAAAGTGTGTGTGTTTCTGATGAATTTTACATATTTTAAACAAATGATACAGACTTATATGTGTAAATACTGTAAGTTACACTAGCACTGTCAATATCTTTAAGTATTTTTGATGCCATGTACACACTAATGTACGTGTGTGTGTGTGTGTGTGTGTGTGTGTGTGTGTGTGTGTGTGTGTGTGTGTGTGTGTGTGTGTGCGGGAGAGAGAGAGAGAGAGAGAGAGAGAGAGAGGGGTGGGGGGGGGTGTTATGTATTGTATGGCACCTGAATATGCGTCAAAAAATGTGCCGTAGTCACTACAAATACACTGCTTACAAGCTTGGTGCCTAAATTATCCGAAACGTTCGCTCGTAAATGTACTTTCAAACAGTGCACATCATGGTCGCAGAGGCTCATGAGAAAGTGACTGTTACTGGCTCACGCTCTGGTAAGTTTTCAAGTAGCCGAAAATAGCCATTTCAAGCCAATGATCGGTTCAGTTGCACCAGAGAACCCGATCCATTCCATGTAAACACAGCTCAAACCATTATAGAGCCACTACCAGGAGGCACAGTGTATTGTTGACAACTTTGGTTCATGGCTTCGTGGGGTGTGCACCACATTGGAACCCTATCATCAGCTCTTACCAACTGAAATGGGGACTCATCTGACAAGGCCACAGTTTTCCAACGGATATGGCCACGACCCCAGGAGAGGCTCTGCAGGTGATACGCTGTTAGGAAAGGCACTCGCATCGTTCATCTGTTACCATAGCCCATTATCACCAAATCCCGTCGCACTGTCGTTCTTCGTACCGTACATCCCACCTTGATACATGCGGTTGTTTTGACACAATTTTACTTGTCTTTTGTCGGTGACTACTCTACGCAAATGCCACTGCTCCCTGTCTTTAAGTGAAGGCCGTATGCCTGAAATCTGGTATTCTCGACACACTCTCGCCTCTGTGGATCTCGGAATATTGAATTCGTTAACTACATTCAAAATGGAATATCCCTTGCGTCTAGTTCCAACTACCATTCGGCGTTAAAGATTTGTTAATTTCCCTCGTGCGCCCATAATCAGGTCGGAAACTATTTCACGTGTATAACTAAACTAAACTCCACCCGAACAGGCCTTGAAGGCTCAATGGTACCGACCGGCCGACATGTCATCCTCAGCCCACAGGCGTCACTGTGTACGAGTATGGATGGGTATGTGGTCAGCACACCGCTCTCTCGGCCGTCTGTCAGCTTTCGAGACCGGAGGCGCTACTTCTCCGTCAAGTAGCTCCTCGATTGGCCTCACAACGGTCGAGTGCACCCCGCTTGCCAACAGCGCTCGGCAGACCGGATGTTCACCCATCCAATTTTCACCTGAGTACAAATGACAGGTCCGCCAATGCACTTCACTTTTATACCTTGAATACGCGATCTGTACATGTGCATATCACTATCGCACGACTTTGGTCACCTAAGTATATTATACACTACTGATATTAAAATTGCTACAACAAGAAGAAATGCAAATGATAAACGGGTATTCATTGGACAAATATATTACACAAAAACTGACATGAGATTATATTTTCATGCAGTTAAGGTGCATATATCCTGAGAAATCAGTACCCAGAACAACCACCTCTGGCCGTAATAACAGCCTTGATACGCCTGGACATTGAGTCAAACACAGCTTGGATGGCGTGTACAGGTACAACTGCCCATGCAGCCTTAACACGACACCACAGTTCATCAAGAGTAGTGACTGGCGTATTGTGACGACCCAGTTGCTCGGCCATCATTGACCAGACGTTATCAATTGGTGAGAGATCTGGAGAATGTACTGGCCAGCAGTCGAACATTTTCTATATCCCGAAACACCCGTAAAGGACCTGCAACATGCAGTCGTGCATTATTCTGCTGAAATATAGAGTTTCGCAGGGATCGAATCAAGGGTAGAGCCACTGGTCGTAACACATATGAAATTTAACGTCCACTGTTCAAAGTGCCGTCAGTGCGAACAAGAGGTGACCGAGACGTGTAACCAATGGCACCCCATACCGTCACGCCGGGTGATACGCCAGTATGGCGATGACGAATACACGCTTCCAATGTGCGTTCACCGCGATGTCGCCAAACACGGATGCGACCATCTTGATGCTGTAAACACAACCTGGATTCATCCGAAAAAATGACTTTTTGCCATTCGTGCACCCAGGATCGTCGTTGAGTACACCATCGCAGGCGCTCCTGTCCGTGATGCGGCGTCAAGGGTAACCGCAGCCATGGTCTCCGA
Source organism: Schistocerca serialis cubense (assembly GCF_023864345.2). Taxonomy (NCBI): domain Eukaryota; kingdom Metazoa; phylum Arthropoda; class Insecta; order Orthoptera; family Acrididae; genus Schistocerca; species Schistocerca serialis. The sequence goes on from NC_064645.1 coordinate 149,202,858, forward strand.
GCTGATAGTCCATACTGCTGCGAACGTCGTCGAACTGTTAGTGCAGATGGTTGTTGTCTTACAAACGTCCTCATCTGTTGACTCGGGGATCGAGACATGGCTGCATGATCCGTTACAGCCATGCGGATAAAATGTCTGTCATCTCGACTGCTAGTGATACGAGGCCGTTTGGATCCAGCACGGCGTTCCGTATTACCCTCCTGAACCCACCGATTCCTTATTCTGCTAACAGTCATTCGATCTCGACCAACGCGAGCAGCAATGTCGCGATACAATAAACCGCAATCGCGATAGGCTACAATCCTACCTTTATCAAAGTCGGAAACGTGACGGTACGCATTTCTCCTCCTAACACGGGGCATTACTACAACGTTTCACCAGGCAACGCCGGTCAACTGCTGTTTGTGTATGAGATATCGGTTGGAAACTTTCCTCATGTCAGCACATTGTAGGTGTCGCCACCGGCGCCAACCTTGTGTGAATGCTCTGAAAAGCTAATCATTTGCATATCACAGCATCTTCTTCCAGTCGGCTAAATTTCGCGTCTGTAGCACGTCATCTTCGTGGTGTAGCAGTTTTAATGGCCTGTAGTTTATAACGCCGCTCCGGTTTATGTGTTGTTCTATGTACTTAACTGTAGCATTCAGAAAAATGTTACTGAAATGTCTACCTTCTACATCATTGTAAACTCGTGATTATATCAATAAACGAAAACACAAGCGAACGTGGAATGACGATTAAAAGATAAACATCGTTCATAGGCGGAGGTAAAAGGATATGATGATTAGCGGAAGTTATTCTAGCTTTTCTAACTCCAATAGCCTAGTGAGCTACATGTATCGCATGATATCACGTTTTGCTGGATTAAAATACATGTAAATGTACCAGGCAATTAAATAGTTGATGTTCCTGGGCAGAAAACCATTTACGATGAAATAGAAGGCCAGACAATAGCACGGTCGTGAGACTTAAAACACGAGATAAAGCATCTCGTTCGAAAAGACTGGACCAATCACTGAGCCTCGCTGTCGGCAAAGGAAGACACTACGGCATGATAACACCATCGATACTAACATACCCTTGGTAGCATGGGGGCAGTTCCGGACGCTCAGTCTGGGACCGCGCGACTGCTACGGTCGCAGGTTCGAATCCTGCCTCGGGCATGGATGTGTGTGATGTCCTTAGGTTAGTTAGGTTTAAGTAGTTCTAAGTTCTACTGGAACTGACGACCACAGATGTTAAGTCTCATAGTGCTCAGAGCCATTTGAACCATTTAATTCCGGATGCGAATTCATGTGTCCCACCTGATCATTAAGCACCGTTGATCCATATCTCCATCGCATCAATTCAATGTTATTTCCTCTTTGTGAATGTTGGAAAGATAAATATCTAAATCGTATTTTCTCTTCTTCACTTTTTCCCTGGCCTTTTCCTGTACATCTACTGAGTCAGTGTGTGAATCTAGATTTGGTAGTGTGAGTGGTGGGCGTGTAGCCTAATGCCCTTCCTGTAGCCAACCCCTTCACCTCTGGGTATGGATTTGTGCAAACTACGTGTCCGTGTCTGGTGTTATCCATGTGAAAGTATTTGTGAATCGTGTTAACTGAGGTGGACCATGATGCCACCACGTTATTCACAAAGTCGGACTGGGAATACGGCCTAAAAGAAACACATCCAGGATGGTCGTCACACCAGCCCTCATCGTTAATCCATTGTGCGGGATCGAGCCGGAGGCGACGCGACTCCCCAGATCATGCGAGCGGCAAGCTACTCTGTATACCCCTCTACCGTTAGCATCGTAAGATACTTTAAAATATAAAATATTACATATGTTGTCAGTTGAAACAAAAGTAAATATGAAATAGACTTTCGTGAAACATTACTCAATGATAAGATTAAAAACAGCCGACCAGTTGCAATGGATAAAGTAATCTTTACCTAGGTTTCGACAGATTTAAATCTATCTTCTTCAGAAGGCGGCAGTATTACATTAATATGGAACGATATGTCATTGTCGTTTTTACAAATATCTGCATAGATCCATTAGTCCAAATAAAATATAGCCCTGAAAATAGGGTTTGTCAAGTAAATAAAAATTAGTGCATGAAAGTTGCAGAGCTCACAAGTCACTTGTGAGCTCTGAAAATAGGGTTTGTCAAGTAAATAAAAATTAGTGCATGGAAGTTGCAGAGCTCACAAGTCACTTGTGAGCTCTGCAACTTCCATGCACTAATTTTTATTTACTTGACAAACCCCATTTTCAGGGCTATATTTTATTTGGACTAATGGATCTATGCAGATATTTGTAAAAACGACAATGACATATCATTCCATATTAATGTAATACTGCCGCCTTATGAAGAAGATAGATTTAAATCTGTCGAAACCTAGGTAAAGATTACTTTATCCATTGCAACTGGTCGGCTGTTTTTAATCTTATTACGTGGAACCGTTGCTGTTGCGCAGCTATGTTTAAAATATTACTCAATGATTTTAATATTGCTATGTTAGTATAATCCAGTCTTCTGTATGTTCTGCTATCGATTATACATTATGTTAATACATTTCCTTCAAATGTGTTTTGTACGTAGTTGTAGTATAGGCGTTCCAACGTACATAGATGCACGAGTATACCACACACACCAAAACACTAGTCCTTGAGATGTTCGAGAGCCTGCAGTCAGTAAGATCAGTGAAAAGTAATAATAACAAATGTTAAATACCTGGTCAATCACTAACTGCCCGAAGAAGCAGAATAAGCCCGTCTGACCCAGGAAGGATGGGAAAGAGATCATTTCCTTAATTACAGTCGACCGTGTTGCTCCCTCCTGAAACAACTACAATACCACCATTTTAAACTAGTGTGCAAAGTTTAGGTACATACCTTCTACAAATACAAAGTTTTATTTAAATACTGTTATACAAGAGTTGTGAAAAAGTACGTTATAAACCTCATAGAAGCGGTAATATTCTTTTCAGGATAAACTGTACCTAACTTTAATCACGACATGATTCATGCAGCCTTTCCTCACACAGTAGACTCTAAATTAATTATGTTGTGTGTCAATATAGTCTTTATTTTGGACATATCAGGAAAAAAATATTTGTAAATATTCCGACGGAGTATATGACTTTTGATTTGCATTCATTTCTGATTAGCTACTCAAAAATAAAGAGCTTTTTAATTTTTTTCCGTTTGTTAGCTGCTTCTAAATTCAAAGAGCTACGGTCCGTCTGTGCATCTAAATGAAAGGCAGTTTTCTTTCTTTTTTGCCATACGCGTTCCTCTTCTTTTCTTTAAGCAAGGTCTTCAGTGGCATGGAATACAGGTTTTCTATCATATATATATATATATATATATATATATATATATATATATATATATATATATATATATATATATTTCCATAGTGGTTACAAGTATGACAATATGTTATGTTTTCTCATGTAAGACACTTCTTTGTCGGGTTAGAAACAACTTTTGCAGCATAGGTTTCGTGACGGTAAATTGTTTGGTGTTTCGATTTCCATTGTCGTTAGTTCATATGTGTCATCCTGGAGGTGTGTTTAATGAGTATCTATACTCCAGACGGCCAGTTTTTGGCGTTTTCTCGCCCACATTTATTACAACACTCTACTTGGACTTTTCACTGCGTGAGTGTTTACAGTGTTTAGTGTTGCCAGCCGTCGCACTGTGTTTATATTTCATCTTTTGTTTGTGTTGGGTATGTTATTTACTTGTTCAGTATTCCATGGCGAATTATATATAGATTTTGATGAAATTTACTCATGCGGCTAGTGAGGCAGTCCATAAAAGATTATTTGTAGTCGGAGATGAAAACAGTTGTCAACACTGCGTCATTTTATGTAATTCAGATACTTTTTTAAATTTAGGAAGAATTTTTTTTTAAATAATTCACGTCCTGCAGTTGCTTTTCAGCATAGGCGGGATGTGTCTCCACGCCAATTTGTTGTTTCATTATAATGACTGCTGAAATACTAGGCTCTGAGAGGTGGAGAGTGTGGAAGATGGTACATTACTCAATTTGTCTTTACGCAATTTTATATAAATATCACGGAAATAACGCGATTTGCTGTTATTTTTACGCATAATTTCAATACTACCCTCTGACTGGTTTGGTAGAGGATGCGATGGAGGAGGAGGAGTATGATGGTTGTGCGGCATAACAGTAAAGTCGAGCTTGTCCCTCAATCTTGAATTTTTTGGTTGAGTGGTGGTAGGAGAAAGAGAGATGAGTGGAGTTTCAATTTCTCGCGAACATAATTGTTCAGTTGAATCATACTGAATTTCTTAAATCGTTTCTGTCACATTAATACTGCTTTATAATCTGACTGCACATAGAACAGAAGAAAACGGTCGAGACACAGGGAGAACGAATATGTCACTAGCAACGTAAAACAGAAATTTCTAAAGCTAACAACACAGAAATAAACTGTAGCAGAGTAAATACCTAAACTTGCCTATCTTTCATGCGGTAATACCAACGTATGTTGGGTATTTTGATAATGTAGACAAATATTTCCTGTACAAATACAGTACAGTTTGTAATCAATTCGATGTTTGACGGTCACTCACAAACGTACGTAAGTTTAAGTGTGAAAAGATAATAATTTACATTCTCATCTTATGATAGCGATGTAAGTGCCATCTAGTGGCTTTATCTCACTATACAAGCGTTATCTTTGGAACACTGCCTTCAAGTTTTGCCATATACGCCGACTATGGTGGATCAGCAAACAATGGAATATATCAGGGTAACGTAAATAGATGTGCTAAAGTCTATTTTATGGTATATTGTGGTTTTATGACGTAAAAATCATCTGTGAGCGCTACGTACTCTGATGAGCCAAACCATTATGACCACCGACCACCCCAACGGTGGGTGCCGCATGGTGGCGTTGCGGCCACGTAACGCGGTAACACAAGTGTGTAAGCGGAGCAGACAGGGACGGGGGCTTACCCTAGCGAAGATATGGGCTGCAAATGGGGTAATCCATTAAGCGGCTTTGACAAATGGCAGGTCATTATTGTGCAGAGCCTGAGAACGAGTATCTCGAAAACAGCGAAACTGGTCGAATTTCCACGAGCTACTGTCGTGCGCATCTACGGAAAGGGGTAGAAGGGCAGTAAAACTATCACTAGGATGTCCACTGCTCTTCGCACAACGTGGTGTTCAGACGCTTGTCTGCTAGGTAAAGTAGCACAGATGGTGATCTGTGGCATCTCTGCCAAAAGAGCACATTGCAGGCGCACACACAACAGTTAACAGTTTCGGACCACACCGTTCATTGTACGCTGTTGAATGTGGAGTTCCGTAGCAGACGACTCTTACGTATTCACATGCTGACGCAACGACATTGTCAGTTACGATTGCAGCAGGCATGGAACCATCGGCATTCGACCGTTCATGAACGGAAACGTGTCAGGTCTTGGGTGAATCACGTTTTTGCCACAACAGCTCGATGTTCGTCTCCACAGAAGCCGTCATCGAGGTAAACGGCGACCCGAAAAGTGCAGCGCGCCACGGACGCAGGCTGTATTATGATATGGAAGAAATTCTTCAACTCTTGCATGGGACCTGTGACAGTATTCGAACACACCTTGGCAGGTGCGAACTACCTGCAACCCCTTCAAGCCTGATGTCTTCCCCGCGGCGGTGTCATTTCTCAGCAGTGTCTCGGAGACAGAACCTTGCAACAGTGCTTTGAGGAGCATTATAGTGAACTCAGGTCGATGTCTAGGCTTCCAACATTGCCTGATGTAAATCCTGTGAGACCCATATTGCTCTCTATCGGAAGGCATCACTGCGTACGCAAATCAGCGGCCTGTTCCTTACGCGAATCACATGACCTGTGCATATAAGTCTAATGCCACACACTACAAAAAAACCTACTAACAAACTACCGGATCCCTGTTACGCAAAATCATTGATGTATTTCGTTCCAAAGGTGGACAAACAAGCTATTAGGTAGATGGCCATAATGTTTTTGCACGTCAGTGCATATACACACCACCATGAACACAAGGTGCCTTTTGATTGCAAATTTTGTATTACTGACAACCTTTGTATAAGTTGCTTCGTTTTATTCACTATCATGACAGCTTGGCAAGAAATTACAGCTCACAACGAAAACGTTTTTAACAAGATATTGAAGGTATACTAATGTACAGTTTCCTTTTCTGTTTCTTGTAAAGTCAAAGAAAAATATTTCTGAAATATTACGTCATAACCCGCAAGTGAAATATATTCCGTCAATAACTATTATGTTACCCTATATCGAAACAAATCGTTCAAAATAAAGAAATATACCATGTGATCAAAAGTATCTGGGCACCTGGCTGAAAATGACTTACAAGTTCGTGACGCACACCATCGGGAATGCTGGAATTCAATATGGTGTTGCCACACCCTTAGCCTTGATGACAGCTTCCACTCTCGCAGACGTACGTATAATCAGGGGCAGGAAGGATTCTTGGGGAATAGCAGTCCATTCTTCACGGAGTGCTGCACTGAGGACAGCTGTCGATGTCAGTCGGTGAGGCCCGGCACGAAGTCGGCGTTCCAAAACATCCCAAAAGTGTTCTGTAGCATACAGGTCAGGACTTGGTGCAGACCAATCCATTACAGGGATGTTATTATCGTGTAACCATTCCGTCACAGGCTGTGCATTATGAACAGGTGCTCGGTCGTATTGAAAGATGCAATCGCCATCCCCGAATTACTCTTCAACAGTTGGAAGCAAGAAGGTGCTTCAAACATCAATGTAGGCCTGTGCTGTGATAGTGCCACGCAAAACAACTAGGGTTACAAGCCCCCTCCATGAAAAACACGACCATACCATAACACCACCGCCTACAAATTGAACTGTTGGCGCTACACACACTGGCAGATGACATTCACCAGGTATTCACCATACCCACACCTTGCCATCGGTTCATCACACTGTGTACCATCATTCGTCACTCCATACAACGTTTTTGCACTGTTCAATCGTCCAATTTTTACGCTCCTTACACTAAGCGAGACGTCGTTTTGCTTTTACCTGTGTGATGTGTGGCTTATGAGCAGCCACTCCATCATGACATCCAAGTTTTCTCACCTCCTGCCTGACTGTCATAGTACTTGCAGTGGATCCTGATGCAGTCTGGAATTCCACTTGCAGTGGATCCTGTCTGATGATCTGGTTAGATGTCTTCCTATTACACATACAACGCTTTTCAACTGTCGGCTGTCTCAGACCATCAACAGATGAGGTCGGCCTGTATATTTTTGTATTGGGGCTAGGGGGTATGGCCCCAAAGTACTGCTATCCAAGATGGCGACAATGACGTCATCAACTGATTTCAGTTGATGACGCCATCGAAGATGGCGTCTGTGACATTATGTCATAATCCAAGATGGCTTCCGTGATGTCAGCTGATGATGCAAGTATTGTTATCCAAGATGGTGGGAAACTGCCTCAATAGACATACACTATAATGCTATCTCGATGGAGAAAATAATGACTGCTTCACTGATTCCCTTCACTTCCGTGTCGACTTTTCCTGAGATGCCTCCTGCTGCCACATACTTGTCCCCATGTACAATCTGTTCTGTGCGAACCAGAAGATACGCAAGTAATTCCTAAATTTCACCTCATTTTGATGTATATTCGGTCAATTTATACCTATTCCCCGTCATTTTTCGCATTTCTGTGGATTTTTTATGTCGGTTCTCTCCATGCGATCATGACATCTCATTCTGTGTTCTAAAACTGCTCGTAAATGTAGCACAGCTGCCAACACCTAGCCCAAATGATCGGGAGGATTAGTATAGAACTATACTCGATTGTATGCAGTCACTCCCACATTTGTAGAGCGTTTGCTCTGTTTTCTCTATATCTGTGTATATGCACGTGTTTTGGATGGCTCCGAGGACCTGCAGTAGGCCAGAGTTAGCATTCGAGTGTGGATCTGCCACACATATAGATTCAGCACATAGATAACTGCAAGGGTATGTGAAAGATTTTTTTACATGGAGAATTGTGTGCGATATAGATACTGAGATTCGTTACAGAAGAGACATTACCTGTGCATCGATTGGTGTCAGAGTGTAGCAGCAATCACAGTATTTAATTGTAGTTACACTGGTAAATACGTTCCTGGCTTCCTATATTCTTGTGAGTCTCGTATGTATTTGATGATCTAGAGACAATTTTCGTGGGTTTAACTGTCAGTGCAATTTAGCAATCTGTCCAAAATAATTTTACCGCTGAAAGTCTCGTCTTCACAAAACAATGGCGAACGGTGCTCCCACTGGACCCACACCACAGTTACGCATCATTGTGCCATCAATGGCAAACACATGCGCGCATGCTCCAGAGGATGACTTGGTGGAAATGTGATGGACATGTGATGACAGTATAACATTCGAAGAATTTTCACATGCCATTGGCAGCACAGTGAGACCGATGGGTCAATTTGGCTTGTGTCCAGCGTCGACACACTCTGCAAATAGGTCTTCACTCTCGTCTGGTTGCGTCAGCAACGGTACCCATGTAACCACGTATTTCGAGAGGAATTTCTCAGGTACCAAGTATGAAAGAGACATCGCCGCCTCAAGCTTGCAGGACCCAAACAGGCACCTGTGCATGACTTTGTGGGGGGGGGAGGGGAGTGCTGGTACATCCCCGCTTCTGGGAGCATGTGCGATAGCATTCTCCGTGGTCCAGTGGACAGGGGAGTGGCAGGTGGTGACTGTGTACTTTGTGTGTGTGTGTCTGTTGCATTATTTTGTGAGCAGGTCTGTAGGCTGTGCTATGAGTTATTTGGACGGTTTATGAGTTGATTTCATGTCAGCACATCTGTGTACTTCATTATTTAGTAGGAGTTTGTTTGCCTGTACTGAAATTATTTCGTTAATTTAGGAGCTGTTTGCTTGTCAGCAGAGCATTATTTAGAAGAAGCTAACAGCTCTGTGGGCTGTTTGGTGTGACCCCAAGTACGCAAGAGCATGTGTGACAAATGTACTCCATCCCTAAATAAATTGTTCCAAAATAAATAAAGATTACACCTTCTTTACTCTCTCCAGCAGCCCAGCGCAGACTGAGACATTTTCGCACCATTTTCCCCCTCCAGACCACCATCTTGGATTATGTCACAAGGGGAGACAGCACCCTCTGGTGGCAGTACAGTGTACTAGATCAGTTGGATTCAAGACCTTGTGGTGGAGACACTTCCTGCAAAATAAAGACTTATGTCCAGCACAGGCAGAGTCTTTTCCCGCCATTTCCCCCACCATCTTAGATTACATCATGGAACGGACGACAGCACTCTTTGGTAGCAGTACTGTGTACGAGGTTCAGACCTCGTGGTGAACACACTGTTTCACGCCATCTTGGATAACGGTACTTGCGTTATCAGTTGACGTCGTGGCAGCCACCTTGGATTACGTTACATATGAGAGCGTCCTCTGCTGCTGGTTCTGTGTACTAGGTCAGTTGTACTCAGGACCACACTGGATGGTTGTAGTGCCTGAGTTGTTTAAATAAAGACTGGTGCATGATTTCGAGAGTTGACGATTATCAGGCATGTTTTAGATGGATTATTATTTCGACGATTTACGAGTTGTTTGGGTCTCTGGACATAAATGTATTTCATTTTTTTACGAGTGGTTTGCATGTGTGTAAGGTGTGCAATGTATTATTTTGGGTCTTTACATAGCCAGTGTGTATGCAGAGCATTATACATGGGTTACTTAGGAGTAGTTTGCATGTCTGTATGCCGTGTGTCTTGACTCCAAGCATGTCAGAGCCTGTGTTCTGTATCATTGTGATAAAAATACTCGATCCCTCTATAAATTGTTCTGAAATAAATAGAGTACACTCCTTCCTCTCTCCAGCAGCCCAGCACAGGCTGAGTCCCCTCCCAGCCATTTCTTGGTTAGTGGAGGTAGCCCAAGTTTCCTTTCTTCCAGCCATTTCCTTAGGTTAGTAGAGATAGCCCAAGTGACCTTTCTTTACTGCCAAAATTCAAATGTGGCGCCAGTTCATATAAGGAGCTGGCGGTTGGGTGATTTAGGTTAGTGGAGGTAGTCCAAATGCCCTTCTTTCGCGCCGTTCTCTTAGGTTAGAAAAGGTTGCATTGTCACGATTAAATTTGAGCTTCCTGCCAGGGGGGGGCGTGGCAGAGGGGCATGGCACTTTCCCGCCATCTTGGACAACGGTAGTTGCGTCGTCAGCTGACATCACGGACGCCATCTTGAATGACGTCATCAACTGACGTCACGGACGCCATATTGGATGACGTCATCAACTGATGTCAGTTGATGGCGTCATCGCCGCCATCTTGTATAATGGTACTTTTTGGGCCATACCCCCCTTGCCCCAATAGTTATGTGTCCATTCACGTTTCCACTTCACTATCACATAGGAAACAGTGACCTAGGGATGTTTAGGAGTGTGGAAATCTCTCGTACAGATGTAGGACACAAGTGATGCCAAATCACCTGACCACGGGCGAAGTCCTTGAGCTATTCAGAGTGCCCCGTTCTTCTCTCTCGCGATGTCTAATGACTACTGAGTACGCTGATATTGAGTACCTGGCAGTAGGTGGCAGCACATTGCACCTAATATGAGAAACATATATTTTTGGCAGTGTGCGGATACTTTTGATCACATAGCGTATGTATGCGATCTTGGCTTTAAAATTTTTTTTTTTTTTTTGCCTATTGAAACAGATATCTGCTTCTCATTTCTCAACATGGGAAAATTGAGTCACTGATAAGACTGATGATGTCACTAGCAATAATGGTGACGTCATTCATAAGCTGGGACCCTCGTGATGCAGAAGTGTACGACTTGAAAATGATGCAGAATGCCCACTGTATTTCTGCCAGAATCTTATGCAAACGATTTAATAGTGCTGCTAAGATGTTCATATAGATTAGGAGCAGCAGAGGGAATGTTACATTTCTTTTGGGGAACCCCCGATATAACTTCTGTTTCACCCGATGACTTCCTGGTAGTTATTACGGGCTGTGGCCTTTCTGACATGAAATCACGAGTACCGTTGCACGGCCGAAACGATACTCCATAGGAACTCAGACTCCATCAGATGGGCACTCAGACAATGTGAAAATAGCTTCTGTTGTTCATGGTCGCCAAAGTTTGGTTGTTGTCGAGGTGACAACTGCCTTGTTTTCTAAAATCAACTTGATATCATTACGTATGGTGACTTATTATTATACGTCGTTCATCATAAGAGTAAACCTGATGTGAAAAGACACAAGCGCGATGATTGGTCAGCAGCCATAACTCTCGCACGTTGGTGTCACTGGAAGTAGGCCCAACTTATTTATTAGATACCTTATTACTGTGCCATTGTAAATGAAACTTTAAGACATTCTGATGTATTAACAGCCATCAATGTTTGTCTTAATCATACCTTAGATACGTAACTTTTATTTCAAAAATCTCGTACAGTCACAGTCTCCATAAGCGCTACTTGTACTCTGTCTGTGATATTGGATTACACCGCTTCCTGCTTCATAGTGAAACATGCGCGCGGAACGCCGTTAATGGTGAAAAAGAAGATGTTCATAATGTTTTTCACAAGCGTACAGGGAAAAATAAACTGTGACGTGATAGTCAATCACAATCAATTTATGTGTGTGGCGTAATGGGTAGCGTAGTAGAACGATATTCTTGCGTTCCTTTGAAGCATCAGTTTGAGTCTCGTTGTGGGCCTCAATTTTTTTTTTTCGTTTTGAATAACTAAATCATTTAAATATGAAATTAATCAAATATAAGTTAATTAACTCGTATTTAAACAGAATATATCGACAAAAATACACATCTTTTAGTTCCTAATTACATATTGCACACAGAATTCTGGTTCTCATTGCAAACATAAATTTTTAAGTATCGATATTTTATAATTGGTTGTTGAAGATTGCTGAGGTTAAGAAAACATTACACAATTTTTTTGACAAAAATTTAAATTCAAATACTCTTAATTTGAATATTCCTATTGGTTTGTGGGACAGCTGCGATCTCACACGAAACATAGTGATAAGCATCACAGAAACATGGAAAACAATAATTTTCACAAGGCCGAGCACGCTATACAAATGCTGCATTGTTACAGTTGCACCATCCCACTGCTATCAGAACCCAATAGAGCTGATCTAGGGCCAAGTTAAGGGATCTGTCACGAAAAATAACTAAATATTATGCTGCCAAACGTACTGGAACTAATGCGCGAAATTGTGCGACACATCACTGCCGAACGATAGCGAAATGCAGAACAACATGTCATGAAAGAGGATGTGAATTTCTGGGTGTTTTGCGATTCTGCTACCGAATGCCTCGTTATCAATGGAGCAGTACTGAAATGTGTTCCTCAGACTACGATATGGAAGGAGTTCAGAGAATACCAGACGACTGACTATAATACCTTCAGTGGCTTCACCACTTAGCTACACGTGAAATCAGCAGTGTGCTTTTACGCGATGCACAGCTCATGCACGAAAAATTACCCTCGTAAAAGTCAGAAATTTTTATCATTCTTATTTTTAATCACAATGCTGTGTTACCTTAGATCGAGGGCATCTCATGTTTTCTGTCAATTCACCTAAGAAGGGTGTTACCTGAGTTTTGTCGTATATAATTTTCTTCTGTTTGAAAATTAAGTGACATGCAAAGCTGTATTGTTTTCTGCTCATCCCTTTTTCGTCTTTGCTGCAGTGTCCACATCGCTGCAGTTTAGTTGGATCGCTTGCCTGGCCAGTGCTGTCCAAGTTAAATGCGTCGGTAAAGCTGTTGCCCCATATCACCACTGAGTCGATGTACGTGTAACGCACAGCATAAAATGTACCCCTATTGTCGCGCTTGACTGTACTCAAGACTGCTTGGTTTCTGCTCCTCTTGAAACGAAATCCAGTGAGGTTCTAGCAAACGCGGAAGAATACGTAGTGTAATGTTTACATGGGGTTTATTCTTATGATGAACAGAGTATACATTCCTTCAAAGAGTGGCGTCTGTAAACACATCTACCAGCTGCGCTGTTCCTAACGATGGTCAAATTCTAACAATTATTGTCTGTAATATAGAGGGATAGGCAGCTCAAACGATGTCTCTTCCATCAACAGATTCCATATTACGACAGTTTCAGTGGTTAATTTACCACAATTGTATTTGCATATCACTGTTTTTCTAAGAGTGACTGCAGGGGTACGATCGACAGTGTGGTCGAAAGTTAGTACACAGTGATGGCACAGAAAAAAGACTACACAGAATGCAAACTCAGTTGCAATCCACGCGCCAAAGTTTATTCCGCATGCACGAACTCGGCCATGTTGAAACCGAGTAAAAAATAGCTGTGTTTGAAGTAAATGGCTAACGAAGACGCCATGTTTATTTTATTAATTGTGCATTTTAGCTGCTGGGTTTATCTACAATCAAACAATTGTTTGTTGTAGTGTAAAATATAGAAATACGTACCGAGCAGCCGTTAAGAGAAAAGACCACAGAGAAAAGAAACTAGCGGTTACCACAAAGCCACAAAGCGATCCTGATAGGAGGACATGAGAAAAATGAGAAGTCCTATTTTCTTTTTGTAAACAATAGCTCATTAAACTGTAAAAAATACTGTATGTAATTGGTTCAAATGGCTCTGAGCACTATAGGACTTAACATCTTAGGTCATCAGTCCCCTATAACTTAGAACTACTTAAACCTAACTAATCTAAGGACATCACACACATCCATGCCCGAGGCAGGATTCGAACCTGCGACCGTAGCAGTCCCGCGGTTCCGGACTGCAGCGCCTAGAACCGCACGGCCACCACGGCTGGTTGTGTGTAATTGATACAAAGCTAAATAGAGGTTATCTGTTTTTATTTAATGCTTTACGTACCATCGGGCCTCAGAGGCCCGTCCGTGTTGTTTAATATCTTCTCTCTTAGTAGCTATGCATCTTATTTTAGTGAAATTTTATGACCTTTCCTAATCTGTCAAGTTATTCATAATTTTGGAAAAGAATTATGCAAATTTACCTTTGGATTTGTATTAAATTTCTGGTGCACGTTTCCTCCCGTCCGGGCCTCGCATGCCAGTGCAGTTAGAAGCAGTATTTCAACAACCACATGTCTGTGTGCGCAGCTTCTGTTACATCATTTACCATTACTGACTCACGCTGTTATTCTATCAGTGTTCAACAGCCCTCCTTCTGGTAAGCACATGTTTATTTTGATGCATTATTTGGTAACTGTTTTCTGTCTACAAACTAAAAATGTCACGGAGAAGAGGACTAACATATGAGGAGATAAGGGAATTGAGGAAGCAGTCTTCTGATTCAGAAAACCCACGTAGTGAATGTCAATTTTCCAGTGATGGTGACAATGAGGTAGATGTCGCTGAAAACTCAGAGCTACACGAAGATGATGATCATGAAGAATCTCTGTAAGAAGATCCAGAAGAACAATTTAGTGAAATTTCTGATGAGTGTGACTTATTATTTTCTCGTAATGGGAATGAAACGATAGCTACAGCTCCTCAAACTGGAATTTCTGTTAGGCGGATCAAAAAGAATATATTGAAAGATGATCAGGGAGCAACAAGTTATTCGATTAGGAACTGTGATATTGAAGAATTGTTTTATAATCTTCTTTTGAGTACGCCACCCACCCTCCCCCCATTGACAAAGTGTGTATGTAGACTAACAAGAACGATCGAATTGTTTACGAGGACTGGGTGAAGAGTATGTTTACAAGACAAAAAATGAAGTTATCACTCAGGTTTCGAGTGCTGAGAATGGCCCACCACTGTTCAATGAAATTACGTTACGCGTCCACTTCCATGCTGTTCTGGGAGTGTTGCGTCATGACAATGTAGCAACCCGACTTGAACATTAGTCAAGTGGCAAACTGGAACCAAACAGAGAAGCTTTTCAGATGCGGGAAATTACCCATATGGATGCCTAGATTTCAGGATGGTGCATGATCATACATGAACAGTTGGTCACATTTCGAGATCGCTGTCCATTTCGACAAAACATCCCATCACCTGGTAGAAACGGAAAAAAGCTCTGCGCAATTTGTGACAGTGCAACAAGCTACTGCTGGAAGATGAAAGTGTATTTGGGGAAGGAGGAAGCAACCAGAGACGTGCGACTTGGAGAGAATGTTGTGAAGACCCTGGTGACTGAACCTGAAAAGTCTGAACGTAATATCACTTGTTATGATATTTTTTTTACGTCTGTCGATTTAGCTCGTTATTTGTTGTCGGAACTATCCAAAAAACAAAGTTGAACTGCCTGTTGATTTTATTACACCTGAAGGACGTAAAGTATACTTTACATTACTTGGTTTTCAACCAGATGTGTTTATAGCCTCTTATGTTCCGTTGTTGCCGTCCTAAGCTCCCTTCATGACCAATCGGTGTCATCATCACAGGTAAAGAAACCTGAAGTTATAATGGCATAGATTGCTACAGAGGGCGGCGTTGACACCACGGAGCAGAAGACGCGATGCTACAGCGTTAAGAGGAAAACAAGGGGTTGGGCAATGGTTTTCGTCAGCATGATCGACGTATGTGTAATGAATGCATACATAATCTAGATGGTGCTGGCTACCAATAAAAATATGAGACTTCGGACTTTCATCACCACTTTGGGAAAACAACTAGCAGGCATAAAGAAGTCGACGAGCTCATTAGCAGCACCCATTCTGGAAGCTCAGTGAAACCACCAGCTAAGAAAAGAAGATGTGCATACTGTGTAGAGAAGAAAGTTGAAAAGTCAAAGTACATGTTATAGTTACACCAAATCTGTATGATCGGAAAGTCTGCCATTTTCTGTAGACCCTGCGCATATTTTCAATAAGAATGAAAGGCACCAGTAAAAGTATAAAAACTGTGTTTTTAAAATGTAAACTTCAAATACACGAAATTATTTTAAAAGTATTTATACCTCAAAAGGCGTTCTCATCATAATATTGTCAATATATGTGAATTTAACCAACACGGGCCTGAGTGGCCCGTCTGATAGGCGACGCTACACAGATATTCTGGTAAACAGAGGCTTACAGAATTAAAAACGTCTTATTCCGCATTTACGCCTCTTCTCCTCTACTGTGTGTAATACCTCGTATTCCAACCTGAGGGAACTAACAGACACATAAAATAAAGTTCTTTTGTGACTTCATTCGGGAGGACGACGGTTCAATCCCGCGTCCGGCCATTCTGATTTAGGTTTTCCGTGATTTCCCTAAATCACTCCAGGCAAATGCCGGGATGGTTCCTCTGAAAGAGCACGGCCGACTTCCTTCCCCATCCTTCCCTAATCCGATGAGACCGATGACCACGCTGTCTGGTCTCCTTCCCCGAAACAACCAACCAATTTTGTGACTTACAGTTTTCTCTCATAGCTTGAAGATGAACTATCTATATTTTCGATATTGGTCATAGATACTGTGACACTTAATTTCCAAATACTCTGTAGTATAAAATGTGAAGGGGTTGCAGTGATAAATACGGTCGTTAGTTACTTTACGTTCGGGTCATTTTAGGTGATATGTTGCAGTGTGTTGGATGTAGCAAATTTATCGAAATTATTTTTAGGGATAGAAAGAGAGCCGCACCTCTCTACAGTATGGAACGCGCCACGCACAAGTAGTTTTCAGCTCACTAGCGGACCGCGCCTACTCGTCACTGATTTCATCAAAATTTTGGTATTGGAGGCTTGGTCAGGAATGCAAGTGACAGAAGTGAGAGCTCCATGTGGCCAATCGTTTAAAAAATAGCATTTTTGGTGCGACTCAGACGAGGCACGAACTGTTGTTGATTGCACATTGAATAGGCAGAGCTTGGCATAGTGGAAAGAGCGGAGAACGGCAAACCGTAGGTTCCTCGTTCGAGTCCATATGTTGAAATTATTTTATTTTTTTGTTTCAGTGTTTGAGTTACTTGCTCTACAAAATAAACAGAGGATTTTGTATATAAAATTACTTGATTAAATTATTTTATAGTTGATTTAGACGTGGTGGAATGATATATTTTATAAAAGAACAGGACAAGCACTAATTTTCTCGGTGTGTTGGCACTTTTCCAGTTTTTCCAATTACATGGTTGTTTTAAAGTTCCTATTTAAAAATACACTTGGCTGACTTTCACAAAAGGTTCTCTTCCATCACACAGTTTGACAGTAAACAACGCATAACTCATCATGTCGCCAAACATTGGCGAAGATAGAAAGTGACGTATAGTCGAATTTATTTTGATGCAGTCTTCTCGAAAAGTGATTTATTCTCTTCTTTCGATGAGGTAAGATCAGTCTGCAGGTTTCTGGTCAAATTCTTTACCTGAAGATAAAAACAGACACCGAAGTTTTGCACTAACTTAGGTAGTGCATATGGGTGAATCACTTTGGTGCTGCACGATGGCGGTCATCTTCATCTCGAAAAATGTTGGCGTATAATTGCGGGTTCATTCATCTTCTGCCAAAATATATTAACAGAATAAATTTGTTGTCCTTAATACAGAACTTCAGCACATCAGTCATAATTTTCGTATGAGGCTATTCCAAGTTTCAAAGATTTTGATGAAGTAACGCCGCCATTCCCGCATTTTGCCGTTGACTTCTTTTTCATGTCTTTTATGAAGATATTGATAAATGCAATATATTGAGCCATAGTTCGGTTTATTTTCAATGTAAGTAACGTAATAGTTGAAAAGTTAGGTCTGGGCCTAATTCAGAACATTTGTGTAAATTAAATTTTAATGCAGCCGATTGCCTTCATTTAAAGTACAGTAATGCTTACGCATTAATTCTGGGTTGTAAACGTGAAAGAAAATTCGAGCAGTGATACTAAAACAGAAAGTTCTGCTGTTGGAAGTCAACTTTATTTATCAACTCACTGTCTGTGAAACGAAAAATTAAGCTGTAAAAGAAAATTGCTGCCAGGGAAAATACCGATATTTACAAGACAAAGTAGCTTCATTGTCATCTGTAGCCAAAAGCAGTGGCAGTTCACAGCTTGCACATGTGAACAGAAATGAATTTAAAAGCTTATTGTGATGTGTTTTTAACTAAATATCTATCGCATCGTGTTTCATTAGCGTTTCTTTCGTAGAAGTTTTTGTTTAGTCCGCTAGATTAGCTCCGTTTTGTAACAATGTTCATTTAGAGCCGTAGTAGTAAGCAGCTATCGTTTCGCATTTACTCGGTTTCAGTATGGCGTAGAGCGCAATTCTTGATTTCACACGTAAGAGGAGCCGCTCTCTGATTTCCTTTCTCTATACTGTCTAATCTCTGGTGACACTGTCTTCGTAGATATTGTCAGAAACAATACTAAAATGTGAGTAATAACACAGTTCAACACACAAACTTTATGGAAATAAGATGAACTAAATCGTGTTATTTTGCGGCCACTCAATTTTACACGGATCCTTAAACATTAGTGTTAACCCTAGTTTAGGAACCTGAGTTGCTTCTTTTAATTGTGAATCATGAAAAGAAGACACCTACATATTCCTGTAAATTTTTCTTCTCCCATGACGTAAGTTCCAAAAAAAGAAGTACGTATTTTCACACGGAGACATATATGTAGTTTGCAGATATATAAACAATACTGGAGTTTAACTTCCTTAATAATGGCACATCATTCCAAAGGGTACATACACAAACTATGAACCAGCCATGCATACCCATAAATGGTGAAATACACACTTACCGCTACGAAACCGAATGAATGCAAACAAACATTCAGTGCATTTGCAAGTAGCAGGAGGTAAACAGATGTGCTGGTCACCACTTCCAAATCCTTGATATACCTGAAAATGAAAATAAAATGCTACATTTCTTTGTTTCGTTTGATCAATATGATAGACAATATGCAATTATATGAGAGCTGTTTATTATTGTCATGTAGTATAAATAGTTTTCAGCGTGACTCCGTACCGTACGGTAAGTTGTATGAAAAACGGAAAAAAATCTTTCATGCAATATAACTTGTAATTGGGTGATGATAAGTCCTTGACTTTATAACGAAAAAATGCAGCTACAGATTTCAAAATGTATTCACGCGACATATTCCCCTCTGAACTCCACACATTTGTGGCATTCTTGTTCCAGTTTCTTTAACCCACAAAAATTTCTTTTATTTATTGCAAGCCAGTCAGCTGCAGTTTTTCCGGCTTCCTGAACGTTCAGAAATTATCTTGCCTTGATGTTTCTAGTTTTGGGAAAAGATAGTAGGCTGAAGGGACCAAATAGGGTAAACACGACAATTTTAAAGTGAAAATCTGTGAATTTTTGTTGCCTGATGGCACCCGTGTGAGGAGAGCATTGTCTTGTACAAATAAAATTCTTTTCTCAGCTTTCCTCGTTGATTGGAAATGAGTTTTTTCTTCAGTTAGTCAAGAACTTCAACATAGTACTTTTTAGTGATGATTTTACCTGTTGTAAGTAGTCAATAGAGAGAATTCCATCAATTGCATCTTTATCCAAAAAGACGTATGCGAGAAACTTGTTTACTGATCTTTCTGTTTTTATTTCTTTGGATGTGAATAACCACTGTGTCTCCATTCTTTGGACTGATATTTTGTCTCTAGATCATAGGTGTATATACATGTTTCATCCATGGCGGCGAGAGGTTTCCGAAAATCCCACAGGATCACGGAAAAATTAGACCAAAGTTTACTATGAAACAATTGCCTGTCCATACTTTTGATCTGCATAGATACAGCTGCGAACGCATTTGACTGTGAGCTTCCTCATGGCCAAAATGTCTTGGAGTAACATGACCCCTTATTATCTGGATCTTCCCGATATTATTGCAGTGTTTTTAGCAGCTATCCAAAAATGGTTCAAATGGCTCTGAGCACTATGCGACTTGACTTCTGAGGTCATCAGTCGCCTAGAACTTAGAACTAATTAAACCTAACTAGCCTAAGGACATCACACATATCCATGCCCGAGGCAGGACTCGAACCTGCGACCGTAACGGTCGCTCGACTCCAGACTGTAGCGCCTAGAACCGCACGGCCATTCCGGCCGGCAGCAGCTATCCTCCGATCATCCAGGATCATGGGATGAACAGCATCCACGGTTTCCAGGATTATGACTTGAGTTGAGCTTCCGGGACGCTGTTTACCTTCAGTTCTGTAATTTCCTGTTCTAAATGCTGCAACCACATTCTTGATAGTGGAATAGGAAGAGCAGTTGCTACCCAATGTGCCATACATATCATCATAAATTTGTTTGGCCGTGTTCCCACCTCCTTAAGGAAAAAGACTTAGTTACAGCACGACACTCTTCCAATGTGAATTCTCTATTGCCTTGAAACATATTGACTTCAAACTGTACATAAAAATGAAAACTTATGTTACTGCAATGCAATTACTCTCGCATGTAAAGTAAGGAATAAACATCAGCATTAATTTACATCAATTTTTACTACGAAAAGCCAAGCACATATCCGTACCCCTTCGTACAGGATCCGTTGGGCACCAGTTGTAGAAGGCACTGATTTATAATCTGTTAACGAACAATCTTGTAAAAGGAAACGACACTCTAACGCTTTTGTTACTTTGTACCTACAGTCAAACAAAAATAAGTAAATAAATTAAGAAAATGCGCATTAAAAGAGCTGACCATCTGGGTGACAAATATAGCTCTCTATGATATAACGCTAGCGGAGGATAGAATTACTGCTAAAATAACTAATAAAAAGCAATAGATAAATGAAATGACAGCTTTCCTCCAGTTAGCTGCTGCAGCAAATGATTTCAAATTTTTTTCTCTTCTTTGGTGAAACAAGTTTTACCAAAGCAGCGGAAAGTAATTCATTGTGTAGAACGTAGCTTCATTTTGTCTGTTATATCACTGCATTGAAGAACGTACTAGAAGAATAGTCATTTTTTATTTCTTCTTAGCTAATGGTCACAAATAAGTATCAGTGTACAACCGAGTTGAGTCGCCAGTAACCATAATCTAATTCAAATACAAGGATAGAGAAAGGTGATATTTGTCAATAATGCTACATCGACATCTGCGTATGCAGAACGCATCCAACACCTCAGTAAGCTACATGGCACGATGCGTACTGTAGGGCCGCTAGCATTTCATTCCTGAGCCGTTAGGATGTCACAAACGCCAGTGGAAAGCACAGGCGTTTGTCAAGACAGAGACGTGATTTGACGTAAACCTGCTGGCATGTCTGTGTTGCATTCCTTGGCTTTATTCTTGTATTCTCTTATAAAGTTTGTTATTGCTGTGCGGAACAGACAGTTTACGGATATTTATTTATTATTCTACGGATATTATCACTTCACCGCTTCCTGAAAATTTGTCCCTAATAATCTCAAGTTAGTAGTTTAGTGTGTGATTCAACTTCGTGGCTGGTTCTGCTACTACGTTCTAACACGTAAATTGAGAAGTAAATATACACTACTCGCCATTGAAATTGCTACACCACGAATATGACATGAGCAGACGCGAAATTTAACCGGCAGGAAGAAGATGCTGTGACACGCAAATGATTAGCTTTTCAGAGCATTCACACAAGGTTGGCGCCGGTGGCGACACCTACAACGTGCTGACATGGGGAAAGTTTCCAACCGATTTCTCATACACAAATAGCAGTTGACCAGCGTTGCCTGGTGAAACGTTGTTGTGATGCCTCGTGTAAGGAGGAGAAATGCGTACCATCACGTTTCCGACTTTGATAACGGTCGGATTGTAGCCTATCACGATTGCTGTTTATCGAATCGCGACGTTGTTGCTCGCATTGGTCGAGATCCAATGACTGTTAGCAGAATATGGAATCGGTGGTTTCAGGAGGGTAATACGGAACGCCGTGCTGGATCCCAACGGCCTTGTATCACTAGCAGTCGAGACGACAGGCATCTTATCCGCATGACTGTAACGGATCGTGCAGCCACCTCTCGATCCCTGAGTCAACAGATGGGGACGTATGCAAGACAACAACCATCTGCACGAACAGTTCGACGACGTTTGCAGCAGCATGGACTATCAGTTCGGAGACCATGGATGCGGTTACCCTTGACTCTGCATCACAGACAGGAGCGCCTGCGATGGTGTACTCAACGACGAACCAGGTTGCACGAATGGCAAAACGTCATTGTTTCGGATGAATCCAGGTTCTGTTTACAACATCATGATGGTCGCATCCGTGTTTGGCGACATCGCAGTGAACGCACATTGGAAGCGTGTATTCGTCATAGCCATACTGGCGTATCACCCGACGTGGTGGTATGCGGTGCCATTGGTTACACATCTCGGTCACCTCTTGTTCACTCCGATGGCGCTTTGAACAGTGGACGTTGCATTTCAGATGTGTTACGACCCGCCGGCCGGAGTGGCCGTGCGGTTCTACATGCTACAGTCTGGAACCGCGTGACCGCTACGGTCGCAGGTTCGAATCCTGCCTCGGGCATGGATGTGTGTGATGTCCTTAGGTTAGTTAGGTTTAAGTAGTTCTAAGATCTAGGGGACTGATGACCACAGCAGTCAAGTCCCCTAGTGCTCAGAGCCATTAGAACCAATTGTTACGACCCGTAGCTCTACCCGTCATTTAGATCCCTGCGAAACCCTACATTTCAGCAGGATAATGCAGAACCGCATATTACAGGTCCTGTACGGGCCTTTCTGGATACAGAAAA
This sequence comes from Schistocerca serialis cubense, assembly GCF_023864345.2. Classification (NCBI taxonomy): domain Eukaryota; kingdom Metazoa; phylum Arthropoda; class Insecta; order Orthoptera; family Acrididae; genus Schistocerca; species Schistocerca serialis. Next base: position 149,225,541 of record NC_064645.1, read on the forward strand.
TGTTCGACTGCTGCCCTGGCCAGCACATTCTCCAGATCTCTCACTAACTGAAAACGTCTGGTCAATGTTGGCCGAGCCACTGGCTCGTCACAATACGCCAGTCACTACTCTTGATGAACTGTGGTATCGTGTTGAAGCTACATGGGCAGCTGTACCTGTACACGCCATCCAAGCTCTGTTTGACCCACTGCCCAGGCGTACCAAGGCCGTTATTACGGCCAGAATTGGTTGTTCTGGGTACTGATTTCTCAGGATCTATGCACCCAATTTGCGTGAAAGCGTAATGACATGTCAGTTCTAGTACAATATATATTTGTCCAATGAATATCCGTTTACCATCTGCATTTCTTCTTGGTGTAGCAATTTTAATGGCCAGTAGTGTATGTAGATCCTAATGCAGAATTTGGTTAAATGCAAAGCAGTTCGATTATCTTCCGCATACCTCATGTACACGTCCAATGAAAATGAAAATAACAGAGCAAAGATCAATTTTCTCAATCTTCTACGCTATACATCGCAGGACCAATCCATACAGCTGGCAAAAAGGAGTTACGAGGCACATACACTTGAAACGTTCAACAAAAGTGTTTCAAAACGCACGTTTGCCAGTACTAGAGCAGTATTATACGATTTTCGCCACATGGAATTACCCCTATCAGTTTACTCTCGCAGAAAATGGTCAAACATTACAGAACTGGCGAGAAGCCTAATCGTCCTTCTCCCTAACCCCTTATATCTACGACCTCTCGATTACATTGTCTAACACCATAAGAACCATCACGATTCACAGGAACACGTCAACACGGAGACAAATCTGAAAGCCTCTGGAGACGATGCTTTGTGCAGGAGGGAGCATCTTATAGTGTGAATCACTGGGCTACATCGACAGGAATGTATAAGTTAACACTGAGTAACTCTGTAGCAACCACATTAGCAGATGTGATAATGAAACTGACGTCTTGCAATTTATGTTCTCTAGTCACAAGATCCACGTACAAAGGAATCTTCCAGTATTTTCATACTGTACTTCATAATGCATATCTACCGACAGATGTCAGGAAACAGATTAGGTAACGGATCAGTTGCGTTTGATGAATCAGAATCAGACCGACCAGGAGCGTTCTACAAATAGATGTTTGTTAAGATTTGCGACTCGATGTTGAGCATCACAGACAGAAATAAAAGAATGAACTTTGGCTCCAGCAAGTAAAATGTGGTAAATTAAATGGATTGTTTAATTTTTACGGAAATGTCTTTAACAGTCGATTGTGCTCGACGTAAAGAGCCACCCGGTGTGGCCGAGCGGTTCTAGGCGCTTCAGTCTGGAACCGCGCGACCGCTACGGTAGTAGGTTCGAATCCTGCCCCCGGCGTGGATGTGTGTGATGTCCTAAGATGTTTAAGTAGTTCTAAGTTATAGGGGACTGATGGGCCTCAGATGTTAAGTCCCATAGTGCTCAGAGCCATTTGAACCATTTTTCGACGTAAAGACGTTTTGTAACAAAAGTTTTGATTTTTTTATATAAAATAATTTTGGATAATGGGCGTCGTCGTTATTAACTTCTGAAGCAGATAAGTTTCCGATGTTTCGATCGACTTTCTACGGTTCTCTTCAGGACGGTTCACTGATTGTTTGGTTGACGTAACATGTTGCCCAATCAGAATTGCTTAAACCACAGGAAGAGATCTTTTGAACACTGGTATAAACCAGAGAGCACTCCTAGGAGAGTATTCAACCCTTTTATCGTTGAAAAATCTGTTGGAGGTGCCCTGTTTGAGATATCATTAGAGGACTTCATATATTTGAAGCAATCACATTGTCACTATCCACTATTCGAGGAAGCCATTACTTATAGAAATGACGTGATTAAGTACAAATACCGTAGCCTATGACAGTCTAGCAGAGTGTCTCAGCGGCATATAGAGTGGTTGTACTAAAGCAAAACATCTCTCAGTTTAATCAAACATTAATTCGTTTTAAATGAAATATAATTTTCCCGTGATTGCTCTTAAATGTTTTGTGTAAGAGAAAAAACATCCATTTCTTTTTCCACATTATTTGCCGTGCTTTAGATCTTCTGCTATCACATGCGTAAATTTGTGATGCCTGAGGATGGGCGACATTAATCTGTTGCTTCCTTCTGTAAAAGCTTACTCTGAGACGTAATAGGACACACGTTCCAAGACACACATTACTTCCCACAATATTCGTCTCCCGTTGTGATGAGCACATCAAAATTATGGAAATTTGGGCTTCCAGTGGTGGTAGTCACTATTCACGAGTTAATTTAATATATTAAGGACGACTAATTTGTGAATCATGTCACAGTCGCTGAGTGCACCCACGTTCCTAATGTAACGTGACCTGGTGATAATATTTTCTTCCCCAAACAAAGTCTAATGCACATCTTACGGTCAAAACGTATAGCCATGTAATTTTTTCTCATAGACTCAATTTACCAGTCGTTAATTAATCTTTTTGCATTCTATATAATAATTCAGTAAAGTGAATATGGTAATACTACCATTCATGCTGCTTTCTTTTTAATGCGAATGCTGTCTTGGATTCGACTGGAGTAAGGTAGAGGGGAAAGGGTGAGGGATAGAATCAAAGGAAGAGGTACTGATGTATGATCAAGTAATACGATACAGATTGAGCAAGCTCTGATTACTGTATGAGATACTCAGTTTATAAATCGTACTGAAACTGTAATTGTCAAGAGAAAGCACAAGAGATGATTTCTTGGCTGCCATGCACAATTTCTGTACGATGATTGGTATGTAAGTAAACATCAGTCTTAAACTCTCGGATATTTATCTTGGATTAATATAATAGGTCGTTTCTTCCTTTCAGCAGTATAAATGAATACCCTTCTAATAAAACAGTGCATAATGCATTACGCTATTTAAAACATATTAACAGGAGGAAAAACGTGTTTTATGTCGTGTTTAAGGAGGTATCACCATAAAAGATAGTGTCTGGGTGGGTAATGCGCAAATTTACTTTTCTTCAGTTGATGATATGTTATTAAAATAGATCAACATATATGACTAACACCTGTGACTCTGACCGAGCGAGGTGGCGCAGTGGTTAGCACACTGGACTCGCATTCGGAAGGACGACGGTTCAATCCCGCGTCCGGCCAACCTGATTTAGGTTTTCCGCGATTTCCCTAAATCGCTCCAGGCAAATGCCGGGATGGTTCCTTTGAAAGGGCACGGCCGACATCCCACCCCATCCTTCCCTAACCATATGAGACCGATAACCTCGCTGTTTAGTCTCTTCCCCCAAACAACCAACCAACCAACATGTGACTCTGTTATTAACATAAGAAAGACCCTACTGAAAGTTAACATGAATGTCAAATAGCACGTTGTATCAGCGTTGGCTCCACCTTTCTGTGACCAGGAAGTGTAGCGTTACGTCAGACTCACCCAGTAAAACAGACGTCACGGAACTGTATACGTGGAAGTAAATGTTATTCATTGACGTCCGGGTGCTCAATATCAGTACGTGAGTTTGTTCGCTGGGGCACAATGTTCCGGTCGCTGGGAAGTAGATACGTCTGACCATAATATATCCCGTCATATAGTCCCTCTAGTCATTATTTTCCCTGTGTTAATATTTCTGAATTAATTAATTAAATCACTCATTTAAGGTTCATGAACGAAAATAAAATTAATTTCGGTATGGGTTTCCGAAAATGTTATACTGCAGTTTGTCATCTCTGTGAAACACATTGGGTACGTATGACGAAAGAAGTTATCCACTACACCTGTGTACAGAAAATGTTCCCGCACTCTAGCGTGTAGTTAGTAAAACACGCAGAACCTGTGAATTCTTAATGTAGCCATCTAAATAAGAACTCCACTCTGGTTTTCTTACTGAGATCTCTAACATTTCGTCAACATCCCCTGTCCTTTTTGCACTGAATACAAACTTGTCTGCTCTGAAAGCAATTCGCGAAAATCATCCGAAAAGTGTTCGGGAAACATTCAGCAGGACTTCTTCATCAGCAGTAATTTCTCAACCACTAATGGTAGCATTAAGATATGTTGACGACGTTTTTCAATTTTTTTCATTTGATCCTTAATTATCTTTGGCAAAGTCTCTTTCCACGTTCTATAACCTTGGTATGAAAGTGTGACGTCACAAGTTTTCTCTTTTGCTCTTCCAGTTCCGCGTATGTTATATTGCCAGTATCGCACTGCACTGTGCAGCTGGTCCCCGCGGAGGTTGGAGTCCTCCCTCGGGCGTGTGTGTGTGTGTGTGTGTGTGTGTGTGTGTGTGTGTGTGCGTCCTTAGGATAATTTAGGTTAAGTAGTGTGTAAGCTTAGGGACTGATGACCCTAGCAGTTAAGTCGCATAGGATTTCACACACATTTGAACATCACACTGCAGGTCAGTAGCTGAAAATGTTTATAGTTCAGAGTGTCTTCGCCATGTGAGCGCCCACAATACTTGAGCTCCAGTAGAAATAGATTCTTTTGAAAAGCATTCGTCTCACTCAGTTCTGAGAAATATAACAATAATTTTACTGAACTAACGTAATTAATGCGTTAAATTAATGAAACATCAGTAATAAGTGAATTTCAAAGCATAATCTTAATCCAACTTCCCTTCTTTTGGGTGCGGTGTTCTTCCCAACGACTTCGAGCTCAGAGCATCAGATCGTTCACATACCTTATTCACTTCCTCTGTTATTCAATTTTGCCAATAAATGACAAATATCTTGGCAGAAAGGCGAAGATGACAAAAGAGTCAAGCAATAAAATTATGAATCCGTCAGGTGTCTCATCAATACTGTTGGGCTGTGGTAGTAAATGATGAATTTTACAGCCGTTTGAGCAAAATGTTTCAAAGAACATCAACCAAAATGATTTTCGGCGCATTTTGCAACAATATGTTGTTAGTTTTCTCTTTAATGTGAATGTATTACCCCATTTCCTTTTGCCGCAAGACAATTTTATTCGTGTCTGATTTTGTCTTGTTCTCCTTCTTTGTAGGTTGGCCTATAACGTTTTAGCCTCTGTTAAAGAGCCATACGAATTCCTGAGGCGACCACACTTCTTCGAGCCATATGAGGGAAATACTCATTTGTGCCGAAATAAATTACTTGTGCAGTAATTTCACTCGTACCGTTCATTGCAAAAAATGCATGCATGGGACACCGGTAAGATTTTTGCATCATTCTGCACACCTGTGTCAGCATGTATTGAATTATTCTGATGCAAGCTTGATGCCACAATCACACATTTGCCTTTTTTAAGAACATAGGAAACTAGGTACAGCTTTTACTGAAGCCAATGCATTAACTGTGGACAGCGATTTCTCCAGAGGAGTCTTATCGTTGTTTTCCTTCAAAGCTCTTGCTAAACATGCCAGGCTAGATTTTAAAAACTGGTCCATAACACATTTCCAAATTTTCCGCTTATGCCTCCATCGTGATGTGCCAGTCTTTCAAGCACCAGGGGTTTGACTGCTTTTCTCTGTGGTGTCACCGCCAGACACCACACTTGCTAGGTGGTAGCCTTTAAATCGGCCGCGGTCCATTAGTATACGTCGGACCCGCGTGTCGCCACTGTCAGTGATTGCAGACCGAGCGCCATCACACAGCAGGTCTAGAGAGACTTCCTAGCACTCGCCCAAGTTGGACAGCCGACTTTGCTAGCGATACTACACTGACAAATACGCTCTCATTTGCCGAGACGATAGTTAGCATAGCCTTCAGCTACGTCATTTGCTACGACCTAGCAAGGCGCCATTATCAATAGATATTTAATGTGTGATGCCTGTACCGTCAGACCGATGTACACCAATTATGGATTAAAGTTAAGTATTCGAACAGCTACGTACTTTATTTGTTAGACTCAAATCCTTTAAATGTTCCAGACCTCACGCCAGTCTGCGTGAGTTTAAAAGCGTGCATTTCGGCTTCCTCTCATAGTGACTTGGCTGTCTTGCCAAGTCACAACATTTTGGCGACGAGTCTCAAAAGGGTCTTCTTCTTTATACTTGCTTAACTTACTTGTGTCATGGCTTCGCCACAATCTCCAGATGTACTGTCCGAATTTTATCGCTTGCAGAATCAGCAGACGCAGGCCTTATTGGATGCCCTTAGACAGCTCGTCCAGGGTCAACGTGCAATGCAAACCGATGCGGCCGCCGCCGCTCCACCGCTCCCACAGCCCCAGCACACACTTGCACCACCTTTTCGTCCTTTTGATGCGGCACTGGAAAGCTGGACGGAATGGTCACACCAATTTAGATTCCATCTCGCCGCCTACAGAATTCAAGGTAACGAGCGGCAGCGTTTTTATAGGCATCCGTCGGGGTGCACATGTACCGTGTGATAGTGAAATTATTTCCCCAACGCGACGTAGCAACTCTGTCCTACGACGAAATTTTGTTGGCATTGGATGCATTTTTCAAAGAATCGGTCAATGTCGTTGCAAAAAGGTATACTTTCTTTCGTACAAAATGTACGGCCAGTCAAACTAATCAGGAGTGGGTTGCCACTTTGCAAGGACTTACTAGTGATTGTGCTTTTGAGTGTGAATGTGGACTCCCTTATTCAGAAACTATGGTGCGTGATGCAATTGCACAGAACGTTTCTGATGTTCGTATCAGGGAACAGATTTTGAAACTAGTCAGTCCCTCCCTTCAACAAGTGATAGACATATTGGATAGGCAAGACACACTTGACTTTGCTCAGGAATAATTTGAAACTTCGCCAGCCGTGTGTCACATTAACCGGCCCGCCGGGCGAGCTGCACGGAACAGTAAACAGCCCTCGTGCCCGTCCGCGCAGCTGCAGCAAAGCTCTCCGCTACGTGTGCCACGCAAGCACGCAAATGCAGTGCTAAAATCATGCCCGCGGTGTGCTGCTAGACATTTGCTTGACAATTGCCCGTCACGCCAAGCTATTTGCTTTTTCTGTAATGAAAAAGGACATGTTCAAAGTTTTTGCCAGAAAAAGCTCAGAACAAACACTCACAACCATTCCAGGCCCTTTGCTTCGCGCCGGAATCGGAATCGAACCAAGAATACTCAGGCTCGTGAACCTTCACCCATGGACATTCATGTAGTTAATTCCACTCCGCCCAGTGCCACTCTCTCTAACAGTGACTGTGTTCGTCCCACAAAAAGTGTGCGTCGCCGTCGACGGAACTCCCATCAAGTCAGAAGTGCTTCTGTACCAGTGTCTGTTCACGTTGCACGAGACAGTCGCTCTTGTAGTCAGCAGGACAATAAACTTTTTGTAGACTTGGACATTCGTGGCAACGTGATCCCATTCCAGCTCGATACCGCAGCTGCAGTTTCATTGATCAATAACGACACGTACAAACAACTGGGCACACCTCCGTTGCATGCCGCAAATGTTAAGTTAAATAGTTATTCCGGTCAGAAAATCTCTGTGTTAGGACAGTGCAGCCTTCTTGCAACATACAAAGGACAAACAAAACTTGTGTCTTTTTACATCCTTCGTTCTTCTTCCGCTGTGAACTTGTTTGGTTTAGATTTATTTCAGTTGTTTAACTTGTCTATAGTCAATCAGGTCCTATCAGTGAATCAGACTGTGCCTTAAGCCAGTGTTTCTCGTCTATGTGAAGCGTTTGCAGACATTTTTGCTCCGGGCCTTGGTTTCGCTAAGAACTATAAAGCACATTTGGATCTGAAAGTAAATGCGCAACCGAAATTTTTCAGAGCGCGCGATGTTCCCCACGCATTGCGTGATGAGGTCGCAAGAACCTTACACGATTTGGAGTCACAAGGTGTGATTGAACGTGTGCAGGCTTCTCTCTGGGCATCACCCTTATTAATTTGGCCAAAACCTTCCGGAAAATTGAGACTTTGTGTGGACTTCAAGGCAACAGTCAACCCACAACTAGTGATTGCAACTTTTCCTTTACCCCGCCCGGAAGAACTTTTTGACAAACTGTGCCCCGGTAAATATTTTTCGAAGTTGGACCTAACAGATGCGTACTTGCAAATACCAGTGGACGACGAATCCCAGTGCGTCTTGGTGGTTAACACGCATCCTGGTTTGTATAGATTCAAAAGACTGCCATTCGGGTGTGCATCCACCCCTGCTTTGTTTCAGCAATATCTGCAGACTGTTTGTGCCTCGGTCCCTACTGCAGCAAACTATCTGGACGATATTGTGATCTCCGGAAAGACGGAAGAAGAGCATTTAGCCAATCTCCGAACATTATTTCAGGTCTTGCGACAAAATGGTCTTCGATTGCGGAAGGACAAATGTGTGTTTTTTGCTCGTGATTTACCATATCTGGGCCATGTACTCAATGCCCAAGGCATACATCCCAGTCCAGAGCACCTTCGTGCCATACAAGACTTGCCTTCGCCGCAGAATTTGAAGCAGCTACAGAGTGTGCTGGAAAAATAAATTACTATAATAAATATGTGCGCAAAGCCTCTTCCATTTCTGCTCCGCTTCATCGCTTACGCCGTAAAGGTGTTCCGTTCGTCTGGACGACGGAATGCGAACGCGCCTTTCGTCAGTTGAAATCGGCGTTGCTTTCTAATACTTGCCTTACGCCATTCGATCCCCAGAAACCCCTTTTGTTGATGGTAGATGCATCGGATTTCGGGATCGGTGCTGTGCTTGCGCACAAAGATGGCTCATACGATCGCCCTATTGCCTTTGCGTCCAAATTGCTCTCGTCTGCGCAAAGAAATTATTCACAGGTAGAGAAGGAAGCTTTGGCTCTCGTATTTGGTGTTACTAAGTTTCATGATTTCTTGTATGGTCGTCACTTTACCATCATCACAGACCACAAACCTTTGACATCGCTTTTTCATCCGAACAAGCCTGTACCTCCACGTACACCGCAGAAATTTATTCGCTGGTCTATTTTCCTCTCGCAGTACCGCTATGATATCTTGTATCGGTCCACTGATAAGCACGGAAACGCCGATGCGTTGTCCCATTTGCCTGTTGCTGGGGATAGAGCATTCGATTCTTCCGAACTTGCTTGCATGTTCATTGATGCGGAAACCGATGACGTGGTCGAATCGTTTCCGATTGATTTTCGTCATGTAGCTACAGCCACAGCTGCTGACCCTGTCCTTGCTACCGTTTTGCGTTTTGTTGCTACTCAATGGCCCTTGTCAAAGTCACGGATCGAGGATCCGTTGGTTCGCCAATTTTTTGCTCACAAGGAGAGATTTTTTGTACGACATGGTGTTTTCCTGTTGCGTTCTGATAATGATCAGTCCAGGGTCGTGGTCCCACGTTCGTTACAGTCCTCTGTCTTACGGCTTCTCCACCAAGGACATCGGGGTATAGTGCGAACGAAACAACTTGCTCGTCAGCACTGTACTTGGTTCGGAATCGATGCTGCGATTACGAAAATGTGCTCTTCTTGCATGGCGTGTGCCGAACAACAATCCGCACCACCGCGGAAATTCTTTGCATGGCCGAAAGCCACTTCCCCTTGGCAACGCTTGCACATAGATTTTGCTGGGCCATTCTGGAATGCTCGATGGTTGGTTGTGATCGATTCATTCAGTAATTTTCCTTTTGTTGTCAAGATGCCTTCCAAGACGTCATCTGCCACCATCCAAGCGATATCGGCTATCTTTTGTATTGAAGGTCTTCCACAGACTATTGTTTCCGACAATGGTATTCAACATCTGACATCCGCGCCGTTTTCGCCTCAGTCAAACGGTGCCGCTGAACGATTGGTCCGGACTTTCAAGTCACAGATGTTGAAGTTGAAAGAGTCACATTCTCGGGAGGACGTGTTGTTGCTCTTTTTGTCTTCGTATCGCTCTCAGCCCCGAGATGGTCGTTCGCCGGCTGAGTTGCTCCACGGTCGTCCTCATCGAACCTTGATGTCTTTGCTGCATCCGCCGCATCAGGTTCCTGTGCAGCGGCAGCCACCTGCTTTTGTTCCAGGCAACGTTGTATACTATCGCAACTATCGAGGTTCACGGCGTTGGCTCGTAGGGCGCATTCTTTGCTGCCTCGGCCGCGCTATGTATTTGGTTTTGCGGGCCTCTGGTGAGGTGCGTCGGCATCTCAATCAGCTGCGCCTCTGTCGTCGCACGGGTTCTGCCGCTCCCCGTCTGCTTTCAGCGACGGTGCCGTCCGGTCGGCGCCTTGGGGACCCATCAACTGGCTCGCCTCATCCCCAGGTGTTACCGACGCTGCCTTCCATTTTGTCCCATGGCAACGCGCCGCCGCCGCCGCCGCCGCCTGTTCTCCCGCCGGCGACGCCCGCCGTGGACGCTTCGCTGCGGCCGCCAAGCGCCTCCCTGGGTCACGCGCCGCCGATCGCTTCCCGTGACCAGCTGTCCTCCGACATGGACCTCTTGCCCGCTCCGGACCAGATGTCGTCTTCGCCCGTCGGCTGCCCCGCCCCGATGGAGGTCGAATCTTCGGCCCCTCCTGTCTCTGTACGGGCACATACACCGCATGTTGGCGTGCACCCTGGACTAGGTTTTCAGGCGTTTCCTAGCTCCCCTCGGACCGAATGGCAGGGTGCGGGTGGCACAGCCTCGCCTGTTGTTAGGCTCCCCACCTCGTCGCATACGTCAACATGGGGTCCTCCCCACGGCGGGCGGAAGCCTTATAACACAACCGTACGCCGATTTGCGGGGGAGGAATGTGGTGTCACCGCCAGACACCACACTTGCTAGGTGGTAGCCTTTAAATCGGCCGCGGTCCATTAGTATACGTCGGACCCGCGTGTCACCACTGTCAGTGATCGCAGACCGAGCGCCATCACACGGCAGGTCTAGAGAGACTTCCTAGCACTCGCCCCAGTTGTACAGGCGACGTTGCTAGCAATGGTTCACTGACAAATTACGCTCTCATTTGCCTTGACGATAGTTAGCATAGCCTTCAGCTACGTCATTTGCTACGACCTAGCAAGGCGCCATTATCAATTGATATTTAATGTGTGATGCCTGTACCGTCAGACCGATGTACACCAATTATGGATTAAAGTACAGTATTCCAACAGCTACGTACTTTATTTGTTAGACTCAAATCCTTTAAATGTTCCAGACCTCACGCCAGTCTGCGTGAGTTTAAAAGCGTGCATTTCGGCTTCCTCTCATAGTGACTTGGCTGTCTTGCCAATTCACAACATTCTCTACCTCGGTTCTTCACAGAGAGTGTCGTTCCGACTTGGTCTGGCCATACTGGAAGCGCTTTGTGCCACCTAACTATTGTGTCATATGATGTTGACTTGTTGCCTTACACTTCCAGAAACTGATCTCGGACATGATGCAGCGTTGATCTAGGCCTACCTGAAATTCCGAAATAAAATTACCCCTCGATGCACCAATCTATCAGTAGACTGTGCCATCTTGTTTCAACTCCTGTAGTAGCAGGCTTTGGTTCTAGGCACAGGGATTTAAAGGTGTACCAGGACAGCAGCTAAATACCTACAAACAAACAAAGAACAAATTACGTAACTTTTTCCTACTGATATTTAATGTGAAATACAGATATAAAAACTTCATCACCAATAGGGCAAATGATAATTTCATTTTTGATGACGAGTTTCAGGGAATCTAAGTTGCCATCATCAGACTGTATGCTGATACATCTCAGTTTGCAGATCCGATAATGGCAACTTAGAATTCCTGAAAGTAGTCATCGAAAGTAAAATTATAATTAGCGACATCAATTCTTGAAGATCTTACTTCTGTATTTCACATTACCCTAAATCGTTCCCACACTTGAATGATTTCAAGCATACATTATGTGATCAAAAGTACTCGGACATCTGGCTGAAAATGACTTACATGCTCGTGGCGCCCTCCATCGGTAATGCTGGGATTCAACATGGTGTTGGCCCTCCCTTAGTCTTGATGACAGCTTCCACTCCTGCAGGCATACGTTCAGTCAGGTGCTGGCAGGTGTCTTGCGGAATGGCAACCTATTCTTCATGGAGTGCTGCACTGAGGAGAGGTATCGATGTCTGTCGGTGAGGCCTGGCACGAAGGCGATGCAAAACATCCCATAGATGTTCTCTAGGATTCAGGTGAGGACTCTGTGCAGGCCAGTCCATTACGGGGATGTTATTATCCTTTAACCACTCCGCCACAGGCCGTGCATTATGAAAAGGTGCTCGATCGTGTTGAAAGATGCAATCGCTATCCCCGAATTGTCCTTCAACAGTGGGGAGTACAAAGGCGCTTCAAACATCAATGTAGACCTGTGCTGTGATAGTGCCACGAAAAACAAGGAGTGCTAGCCCCCTCCATGAAAAACACAACCACATCATAACACCACCGCCTCCGAATTTTACTGTTGGTGCTACACACGCTGGCAGATGACGTTCACTGGGCATTCGTCATACCCACACCCTGCCGTCGGATCGCCAAATTGTGTACCTTGACTCGTCACTCCACACAACGTTTTTCCACTGTTCAATCGTCCATTGTTTACACACCTTACACCAAGCAAGGCGTCTTTTGGCATTTACCGGCGTGATATGTGACTTATGAGCAGCCGCTCCAGCATGAAATCCAAGTTTTCTCACCTCCCGTCTAACTGTCGTAGCACTTGCAGTGAATCCTGATGCGGTTTGGAATTCCTGTGTTATGGTCTGGATAGATGTCTTCCTATTACACATTACGACCCCCTTCAACTGTCTGCGGTCTCTGTCAGTCAACAGACGAGGTCAGCCTGTACGCTCTTGTGCTGTACGTGTCCTTTCACGTTTCCACTTTACTGTCACGTAGGAAAAAGTGGACGTAGGGATGTTTAGGAGTGTGGAAATCTGGCGTACGGACGTATGACAGAAGTGACACCCACGTTCGAGGCCCGTGAGGTCTGCGGAGCGCCCCATTCTGCTCTCTCACGATGTCTAATGACCACTGAGGTCTCTGGTATGGAGTACATCTACATCTACATATATAGTCCACTAGCCACCAAGCAGTATGTAGCGGAGGGCACAATTCGCGCCAAAGTCGTAATTGCCCACCCCCCTCCCTGTTCAACTCGCGGATCACTCGAGTGAAAAACGACTATCTGAACGCTTCAGTATGAGCTCTAATTTCCCTTATCTTTGAATGGTGATCATTGCGCGATTTGAAAGTTCTTGGTAATAATATATGCTCTACATTCTCGGCGAAGATCGGATTTTGGAACTTGGTGAGCAGCCCCTTTCGTTTGGTGCGTCGTCTATCTACAAGTATGTCCCACTTCAAACTTTCTATGAGATCTGTAACGCTCTCGTGATGGCTAAATGTACCAGTCACTAATCTTGCGGCTCTTCTTTGGACCTTCTCAGTCACTTGAATCAGACCCAACTGGTAAGGGTCACATACAGACGAAGAATACTTTAAGACTGGACGAACTGAAGTACAATTTCCTTTGTTGAAGGACTGCATCGCTGGCAGGACAATGCAACTAAAACGAAAAGCGTATGATTTTGAGGGTGTTCTGATGCATTTGATAACATAGTTTGTATGATATTTAATACTTCATGATAACCCCTCACAGTTAACATTTTTTATCTTGCTGCAACTTTTTCCCTATTCTTTGGACCACGGTAAATAGAATATCCAGCCTCATGGCAGATTAGTTGAGTTCACTTTGTGCTATTGTCAAATGCGTAACATGGATTACGTACACTGCTCACTGTGTAAAAACCCTAAATGAGTCATGTCAAGCTTAGGACACGCACTCATTGTTACTTTGCTGTTATGTACCAAGCTAGACGTATACAACAAGAACTGCGAGAGGCCACCACACAGACACAATCTTTCACGTGCCACCACTCAGCTCTCTGCAGCAGCCTACAGAAGGCCCGCCTGAACACAGACTTCTCTCTGCTTCTGCGCCACTTCCCCCAGCGAATTTTACGCACCTGCCGATAGAGTGGACAGCAGCCAGTAGGGAAAGCATTCAGTCGCACATTACTTCGCTTACGCCTTGTACTAGGATCATAGGAATTCCCCCACTAACAGGCACTGTAAATCGGAGAAAGACGAAGGTAATGAGAAGTAGTAGAAATGAGAACAGCGAGAAACTTAATATCAGGATTGATGGTCACGAAGTCAATGAAGTTAAGGAATTCTGCTACCTAGGCAGTAAAATAACCAATGACGGACGGAGCAAGGAGGACATCAAAAGCAGACTCGCTATGGCAAAAAAGACATTTCTGTCCAAGAGAAGTCTACTAATATCAAATACCGGCCTTAATTTGAGGAAGAAATTTCTGCGGATGTACGTCTGGAGTACAGCATTGTATGGTAGTGAAACATGGACTGTGGGAAAACCGGAACAGAAGAGAATCGAAGCATTAGCGATGCGGTTCTATAGACGAACGTTGAAAATTAGGTGGACTGGTAAGGTAAGGAATGATGAGGTTCTACGCAGAATCGGAGAGGAAAGGAATATGTGGAAAACACTGATAAGGAGAAGGGACAGGATGATAGGACATCTGCTAAGACATTAGGGAATGACTTCCATGGTACTAGAGGGAGCTGTAGAGCGCAAAAACTGTAGAGTAAGAGAGGGATTGGAATACGTCAAGCAAATAATTGAGGACGTAGGTTGCTACTCTGAGATGAAGAGGTTAGTACAGGAAAGGAATTCCTGGCGGGCCGCATCAAACCAGTCAGTAGATTGATGACAAAAAAAGAAAAAAAACAGGCAGTTGAATCGTTGTGGCACTGACGCTCTGTTATGAACCAGCAGTCAGACATTTGTTTTCGGTGCCTGCAATTAACTAAGCACAGTACTCTAAAGACTACCTTCCAACTTAGCAGTCGCTATTTTTCGAGAAGTATGCCCAGTGACAGAGTGTCTGCAAATACTATCATCAATGATACCTATATCAAAGATCGCTAAGAGGCATTGTATTAGGTGTACAGCATGAAATGCTGTAAGTCAAAGAGTATCAACTTTAAGTACTGTTTGTAACATACTGTTCAAAATGTTATTTCTTATTGTATTGCCACATTTAGATTACAGTGCCCTATCAAACAAGTTTTTGATTGCAAACATGCAAATCAGCCACCTTTAAGGAATCATTGCAGGGAAACAGTTTTGTGCCACATACAGGGTGTTTCAAAAATGACCGGTATATTTGAAACGGCAATAAAAACTAAACGAGCAGCGATAGCAATACACCGTTTGTTGCAATATGCTTGGGACAACAGTACATTTTAAGGCAGACAGACTTTCGAAATTACAGTCGTTACAATTTTCAACAAGAGATGGCACTGCGGTCTGGGAAACTCTATAGTACGATATTTTCCACATATCCACCATGCGTAGCAATAATATGGCGTAGTCTCTGAATGAAATTTCCCGAAACCTTTGACAACGTGTCTGGCGGAATGGCTTCACATGCAGATGAGATGTACTGCTGCAGCTGTTCAATTGTTTCTGGATACTGGCGGTACACCTGGTCTTTCAAGTGTCCCCACAGAAAGAAGTCACAGGGGTTCATGTCTGGCGAATAGGGAGGCCAATCCACGCCGCGTCCTGTATGTTTCGGATAGCCCGAAGCAATCACACGATCATCGAAATATTCATTCAGGAAATTAAAGACGTCGGCCGTGCGATGTGGCCGGGCACCATCTTGCATAAACCATGAGGTGTTCGCAGTGTCGTCTAAGGCAGTTTGTACCGCCACAAATTCACGAAGAATGTCCAGATAGCGTGATGCAGTAATCGTTTCGGATCTGAAAAATGGGCCAATGATTCCTTTGGAAGAAATGGCGGCCCAGACCAGTACTTTTTGAGGATGCAGGGACGAAGGGACTTCAACATGGGGCTTTTCGGTTCCCCATATGCGCCAGTTCCGTTTATTGACGAAGCCGTCCAGGTAAAAATAAGCTTCATCAGTAAACCAAATGCTGCCCACATGCATATCGCCGTCATCAATCCTGTGCACTATATCGTTTGCGAATGTCACTCGTGCAGCAATGGTAGCGGCGCTGAGGGGTTGCCGCATTTGAATTTTGTATGGATAGAGGTGTAAACTCTGGCGCATGAGACGATACGTGGACGTTGGCGTCATTTGGACCGCAGCTCCAACACGGCGAACGGAAACCCGAGGCCGCTGTTGGATCTGCTGCTGCACTAGCTGCGCGTTGCCCTCTGTGGTTGCCGTACGCGGTCGCCCTACCTTTCCAGCACGTTCATCTCTCACGTTCCCAGTCCGTTGAAATTTTTCAAACAGATCCTTTATTGTATCGCTTTTCGGTCCTTTGGTTACATTAAACCTCCGTTGAAAACTTCGTCTTGTTGCAACAACACTCTGTTCTAGACGGTGGAATTCCAACACCAGAAAAATCCTCTGTTCTAAGGAATAAACCATGTTGTCTACAGCACACTTGCACATTGTGAACAGCACACGCTTACAGCAGAAAGACGCCGTACAGAATGGCGCACCCACAGACTGCGTTGTCTTCTATACCTTTCACATCACTTGCAGCGCCATCTGTTGTTGAAAATTGTAACTACTGTAATTTCGAAAGTTTGTCCGCCTGAAAATGTACTGTTGTCCCAAGCATATTGCAACAAACGGTGTATTTCTATCGCTGCTCGTTCAGTTTTTATTGCCGTTTCAAATATACCGGTCATTTTTGAAACACCCTGTAGGTGTTTGGGCTAAATTAAGAGTAGCATTCAGTTACTAATTCACAACATTTAATAAGAAGTTTTGTCAGCACAGTAAAGTGGCTGCCATACTGGCAAACATTCACAACAGCGTCAAGTGAGCGCTGTGTTGCTATAATGAGATGTGCTACTGTGAGACACTAAGCTTTAGATACCTGTCTTGCAGTTATTGCCCTCGTCAACAGTACCAGCAGTTCACCACCACCTACAAATCATGGCTTACCGGTACCACAAAGCGAGCGTAGTACAGCTAAACGCTTCCTGAAATCATCTGAGAGCGCTGTGATCATTGCGCAGCTCGAACTACAGGTTAAGTTAACTTCTAGGTATTCTTATGAACAACACTATAACACCGCCTCCTCTCCCTGGAACTGTGGTGTGCTAAGAAGGCCTGCTCGAGAGCACCTGGAATGGAAGCTGGATTAATGGTGTTGTGTTCCTATTACTGGAGAGTGTAAGATTTATCTGACATTGGACGATAGTCGTAAGATGTGAAGGCACCTCAGTTTTGTGGTGCATCTGTTTCAGCAAGGAACTGGATCAGTCATGTTTTGTATATGTATTGTATTGAAGGGGCGGTGCAGTATTGGAAGGACATGCAATTATCCAGGACTTCAGTTAACATACTAGCGATGGGTACGTATTTCCAGAAGATAAAGCGCATCATGCACACGTCATACCTCATGAACACCATGTTTCAGGAGCCAGTAATTAACCAAATGGAGTGGTATGGGATACCCACTGACATCAGCCAGATTTATCAAGCTTGTGAACAATTAACACTAGATGTGCGGTGTTGCAGAAACTCTCCTCACACACTGGATGAACCTAAATGCAACACCGCCAGAGAGTGGACTAGGCTTGAGCAACAAAGACTCGGCTGTCTGACAGAGATCATCCAAGCACGGAAGCATGTTATATGTTTAATAAGGCTTATTCCTTCATTCCCCTTGCATATCCTAAGACTTCAGTTACACCGCAACAAGGCCAAGGCTGAAAGTTTGCTGCACCAGCAGGCGCTAACCAGCGGTTCATCTACACTCCAACCGATGCCCACCACTAATAAATAACAACATGTTTACCAGCCACCCTGTGGATGACTTAGCGCAAACTCATGTCTCCGAATCGACACCTGTGGTCCCTGCATCACCACCAGCGGTGCTGTAGTCACTGGACCTTTCCTCTACACTCTTCATGTTTCCATCTAGGTACACAAGTAACCTTCCACACAATGGGTATTTCAGTGACTGTACTGCACCTAGCTTACCGGTAATAGCTGGAAAGTCATTCCAGGGGACATGCTTTTCCAGAAAGTCAGCGAGCAGCCAAGCTGTCACCAGCATGAAACCGTCGCACTCACCATTGATCACTGCCTCGCTGTTCTTAACCACCATAGACACAGCTAGTGTGCAACCAGTCTGCTGCCTGGGTGAAATTATCGCTCTCCCTGTCGACCACTGCCTTATTGGAGTTACCCACCATAGACACAGTCAGCGAGCACCCAAACTGTTTGGCAGGTGAAGCTATCGCTCTCACTATCAAGCACGGCCTCGTTGGACTTAGCGACGATAAACACAGCTAGCAGCCAGTCTGTCACCTCGGTGGAACCATCACTTTCACTATCGACCACTGCCTCGATGGACTTAGCCACTACAGACATAGTGAGCGAGCAACTAACCTGTCACCTGAGTGAAACCGTCACTCTCATTATCGACTACTGCCTCTTTGGACTTAGCTACCGTAGACAATACGAGCTGACAGACTGTTACCCAGTGCAGCTATCACTCTCATCATTGACGACAGCCTTATAGGAATTAGTCAACGAAAGAACAGTAATCTTCTACTTGTACCTAGTCTCCAAGTGACATTCATCTTGCTTTTTAAGAGGCTTAGCTTGTGAAATGACTGTCTTCATGTGATAATTTATGTTGCATAATTTGGACTGCACCTCCAAGTGAACAGTTTATTCTCAGAGCGACTAAACCTCCAAATGATTAAATTACTCTCATTAATTGAACTCAGCAGACGTCTACATGCGTTTGGACGTAGAGTCAGAACGATTATAAATTCTCATTTAAAGTGATAAATTTATTATGGTTTTGGGGATTGTTTGGCACATTGATCATACATGCAGAATTACCTTTAGATTCTGTTATTTAGACTTTACGTCCCACTTTCAACTTTGGTCTTGTTTATAACTGTAGGCACAGTTACTTCAACAACTGTGTTTCTTTGTATATTGCCATTTGATAATAGCTGTCATTTAAGCATGCTATATCACATTAGTTGACTACAATCATAACAACCTGCTCCTCCCCCTCCCCCTTCCCGATTCTATCCCAACACAGGTTCGCAGCTACGCATGGCATGGACAGAAAACTTTTTTCAGCAGTTTATACATTACATTTCAGAAACTATTACTTTCACGGTTCTACTGTTGTCAGAAAAGTCACAGTACACGGCAGTCTACAAATAAAACCGGTACTTACGATATTATAAGTTGATGATGTCGAATGTTCTTCACTAAAGTGCTGTACAGAGTCCAGCGCTTGTCATCTCTATTCAGAAAGAAGAGGTTCCCGCTACTTTCTACACTGATCACGGGCGCAGGTAAACACCCATTGAACGTGTAGCTTGGTTGTGATCTACTCATTTCATCAGTACGACTTTCTTGAAGTTGTGCACTCATGTCCCTCTCTGCTTCATTTACTCGGTCGCGAAGCTTCGAAAATCCGATTCCTTCGATATTCTTGTTCAGGACTGCTAGTTCAGATGCTGCATGGGTTAAGAGAACGACGAAGAAAACGTCCAGTAGGATGCTCGTCTCCCCAGCTGCCCCTGCGCCAACAGCCTGGATGGCGTACGTGATTTCATAGGCGGGCGAGTGCTGCACGTCGACGGGAAGCCAGAAGATGAGCGGCCTGGTGCTGTTGTCCGCTTGTGACGACGTTAGGGTCCGAATGAGTGGGTCTCCCATCCACAGCATCACCGTCACCGCTGGTAGCGTCTGGAACACAACGGTTCAGATCACACCTTCAAATCCACCATGGCATCTCTGACGTAATGCTACCAAACCCTTTACTGGTTTTGCAAACCAAAGATCAATGGCAAGCACTCGAACTACAACCAATCGGTATCTTCAGAAGGAACATTTTCTTCACCAGAACTTAGATGCTCTTCGAATAAAAGTAGGTTCTGACGTATTATAGCAGACTCTTTCGATTACTACATAATCTCGGTTGAAATTATCAGTCTCATTCCATTTCTATCATTTTACTTATGTTAGTTTATCAGAGTCGTTCGTATGATTAAAATTTTCTCATTTTATGCCCATGTTCGTATGATTAAAGTTTTCTCATTTTACTCCCACTAAAGAATTATCTCTAACATACTAACATTTATTGGAAGTTTGAGCGAACTCTTTCTCGCAGTGACATAATATGTTTTATAGGGGTAGTTTCAATGTATTAATTCTGCTAAGCTTGACGTGAAAGCACTGCTTAACATTTTTTTTATATTTACTTTGAAAGATATTCTGAAACAATTGAAGTATCGCACTCGATGAACAACGACGAAATACCTCAATACATGAAATATTTTTCATCCAAAGGACAATGGTTTGCTTAATATTATTTCATGAAAAAGAAAGTATTGGTAATTTACGAAATACTTTGTCCTAGAAGAATTAAAGTTAAGATTAGTAATCTAAAATTAAAATGTAGTCTGCTATACACAACGTGTTTGACTTTATAGGTACAAAAGAAGAGGTGAGTAGAGTTAATGAAACAAGGAAATAAACTTAATAAACGTAGGTCCAGAAATCAATGGTTTTCCCCATTACGACATTTTAAGACCAAGTGTATGGATAGCTTATAACAGAGTCTTCGGGAATCCGGGCCGTGGATGTGCATACAAGGAGAAACACATAACAACAAGTGATCCACACGGGAAACATTAATGTAAAGTCAGGCTTCATCAAATCTCTTCCTCGACACCTGTACATGCTAAAAAAATCCCAGGTATATTCTGAATGCATTGACAGCCGTCCGAAATGCGTTCCTGGCGCCGTTTGGTGCGATCAGCAAAGCTGGATTACCCAGAAACTTTAAACACCGCCACACATAGAAATATTCGGAGGACCTGGGAGGCCACAGTATTGGTGAAGCATGGCTTGTACAGTTGTTGAAACGCTGTTTACCGGGACTTAGGTTTATGGCACAGCAATAAAAACAAACGATGGGAGTTTATCACTTCGTAATTTACCCGCACGTCTGGCATTTCGACACAAACTTAGCCAATGCTGTAACAGTGGCATGACTGCACTTGTGCATCGCTATCATGGTCGATCAGGGAAGCCATAGTTTCCAGTCGTATATTTGTTAGAATTAAATGCTTCTTTCATTGTGCTCTACTGGCACATTTTGTTCGTAACTACGGTATCCTACACGTGAAACTCACTGAGTTTAAACTCTTTTTTAAATTTTTCTAGTGATTATCTTTTTTCGTCCCTTCTATTCCCAAGTCAATCTTGTTCAAACAATATATTGAAAGGTATGTGCTAAGGTCTGATCAGTGTAGATCCAGAAAATAAAGTCGGTAGTCGCCAACCGCAAGGTGGAATGAGTGTAATATCTTTGAGTAGGAGGATCTTTGATGGTTAAGAGAGCCGGGCGCGTATAGTGCAAAAAAAAAAACCTTGGGAGTCGCAGCTAGGTACCGAGAGGAAGCAGACGTGTGTGGTGACAGCTTTAAGGTAGGAGTCGCGCTGCACTGAGCAAACTTTAGCACGTTAATGGGACTAGCTATGTAATGATTTCAAAAAATGGTTTTTGTTAGATAATGTTCACAGTTAGGATTTGTATGTCCAAGGTTTGAAGCAGTAAGGGTTTTGTAAAATTTTTTTTAAGAGTGATTCATGCTACAAAAATGTTGGAAATGGTAGGGTTTGTGTGTATGACTTAAAATTTTTACAATATATATATTGAGATCAACTCTGTGTTAAATCCGATATCCTGAATCATAATCCACATCCTTTGTTTGTATTGAATATGAAAATGAGTAGTAAAGTAAAGTTACCCACCAATGAAAGAACATAAAGAAAATGAGGACTCTATGCAATATATATGTGCAGTTCATGGTTTGAAATCGATTTTTGTATAATTAAAGTTATCAGAGCAAAGTTAATTCAAATAACTAATTTTATGTCATTGCACAACTGGCATTATTCAAGGCAAGAGATAATTTCATTAAGTAAACATCAGGGCAAAAAATTAATTCTCGGTACCATCTTAATGCCATTGCACAAACGGCATAATTCTCTTAATCTTGATGGCTGAGTCAAATACATGTTTCATTACTGGCATAACGGAGCAGTGCAAGAAATATACGTTTGCAGTCGCAGTCAATGTTATCTTTTGACACTTTCACTAAATAAAAAGGAAACAATTTTGGTTCGATACATTCACTTTTAAAAATAAATTTTATCCATTATACCTTCAATATTATAAAAATAGTTTGCATACGAGCAGATCTAGCGATATGTGAAAGTCTCCAAATTCTATTTTGATCAACTTTATCTTACTGAAAATTTGCGAATTAACTGAGATGGTGGCAACACTGATGACAAGTAGAAGTATAGTGGTATTGTTTTGTTTCGTGCTGAGTGTTAATAAGCAAAATTGCACAAAGTTTTGGTTTGTTTTTAACCCATTTGAAATTATCCAAAATGTGAAGGGGTATACTTGCAATCCTGTACGAAACAAATAGAGATACAGTATGTACAAATATAACTGTAGGAATTACGAATTTGAGAATCTATTGAAGAGTGCTCCCCTTCTATGCAAAAACAGGGAAACACACGTAGAGCGTGGAAGCTTTACTAAAAGATGCTTCGAGATGTTCAAGTACTCTCTCTGCTTACGTCAAAACCGGTCATCACATGATGAAACTGGAACTTCATGTAGTGAATACCTGGAAACTAACTAGGAGAGAGGACTCACCTTCGTGAAACCACTTTGAAATATATTGCAGTTTACTTAGCAGAAAAGAGTGTAATATGCCTCCCGAAAGAAACTTCTCTTGCCACTATCTACTTATTTCGTACATGAGCAGTGCTTGAGAGTTGGCTAAAATAGGTGGTTCTACTTCAGACATGAGAGGAAACATTTCATTGGCGGACGCAGATAAATACTGTAAATTTCTGTGATCACATAATTCTCTGGTATAAGATTGTCACAAGACGTAGGGTCAGCAGCAATCTGAATGCAGTCAGCATGGTTCCATGGGTTTTCTTTCCCCTAGCTTCATCAACTCTCAGTTTGTCTTCCATGAATAATGATGTCGTTAACTGGGCATTACAACAAAGCCGTCTCCAAGTTATGGAGATTATCCTTCCAAACTAGCAGATTTAAATCACCTACAGCCCAGCTGTTCCCACTATACCAATCAGCAGGCCAAACTCTGCAAGGCAATCCTCAAACCGGAAATTCCGCACCTTGATTTGTGTCCCTGATAAAAGTAACGATCGCCCTTATTTGTGACCCCTGAACCGACCTTGTCTTTTGTCATTCAGATGTTGTGATTAAATCACATTTAGGTGTAAGACCATTTCTGTCATATGTTATCACAGAATTAATTCTTACATTATTTAACCATCAAAACTACCGCATTATTTCTCTTTCATTTTCAGTGAACTCCAATGGATAGTTCCATCCTCTCCGCCGAAAGTGGTGTTTTCACCTTTGTTACATCCTACATTTTCTGAAATTTAATGACGGCCTACACAAAGGATCTAGAACTTTCTAGGCATTCAGTCAAAGCTTGCACTTGGACACTTCCAGGTATTGCTTCCACATCACGTCTGTCCCCACGCCGAAGTAATGCCTTGTACACCATCCCCCAATAGGAACTTCAATGGTGTTCTCTGCTATGGCTAAAGACTAAGATATTTGCTGTGTATATTTCTCTGATATAGTCTATAGACCAAAGTAAACTTTTCAAAGACTGACTTACGCTGTCACATTTTGGAAAGTACATGACACTTTGATGAAATATCATATTGAACAATGATAATACACTTTCGTACAGGTAAGAGATGAGTATTGCTATGGTGGCTCACATCAACTTGCAGAGTTACAGCAACATTGTAGCAACTACATGCAGCGGTAAAAAACTTCATATTGCAGTAAAAACATTTGTTGTCTTCTGCTCATAATGCTAATTTACACTATCGCTGAGTGAAGACTACATCACACTTTGCCCCATACATCTACTTTTTACATCAAAACTGTAACAAACTGCGTTGTGCATAGTCATATCACCGGGTAATTGTAACAAATTGCTTCATGTTACTTCAAAATTGTAACAAATAGCTATTTTCTGTAGCAAAACTGAAACAAACTGCTCCATAGATGGTTTGTGGCCAGCCGGCGTGGCCGAGCGGTTGTAGGCGCTTCAGTCTGGAACCGCGCTACCGCTACAATTGCAGGTTCGAATCCTGCCACGGGCATGGCTGGTGTGATGTCCTTAGGTTAGTTACGTTGAAGTAGTTCTAAGTTCTACGGGACTGATGACCTTAGAAGTTAAGTCCCATAGTGCTCAGAGCCATTTGAACTTTATAGTTTCTGTCTTCCAGTTACTGGACCTCAAATAGAGTAATAATGCCAAAAGTTGGCTCTGGATGTTCTTTAACTTGGCAGCTGGTGCCAAGTACTGGATCTCTAAATTGCTTTGCAACACCTTAAGCTGACAGTGTGTGTGCCAAAACCTGCCAGTGGGTCCAGCTACTGGGTCTAAATAAGTATCGCAGACATCGAACAAAACTACAATAAATTGTCCCACAAACTATCACTGTTACAGAAAATTGTAAGGGGTAGCCCTAGATTTAGCAAGCTGAAACATACTCTAACACGTAAAAGCAATTATTCAGCAAGTGGAGACTTATCCATGCCAGAAAGTCAAGACTTGTCCCAACAAGCAAAATAATTAGAGTCATGACACTACATGTGCATGTCAGTACCATATCCATGACATCACAACCCTTGCCTCCAATAACCATGATGCCATCAGGATGATGATTTCTTCTCGGGTTTTCAGCCGAGTGGTGGCATCGTCTTGTCGCAACGTTTCGATGGGTTTCGTACCCATCATCTTCTGGAAGAATTCATCAATGGAATACGACGAGAAAGACTGCAAACGCATATGCCATCAGGATGTTTGCTGGTGACTGAACTTGACTGCATATCATCAGTAACCAAGATGGGACAATCATGGGAATCATGGTAGCATTCATTTTAATGCCCAGTAAAACAACGCACAGTAAATACCTGTTTAGTTTTATGACTGATACCTGGCGGTTGCTTTTTTTTTTTTTTTTTGGTCATCAGTCTATTGACTGGTTTGATGCGGCCCGCCACGA
The DNA here is from genome assembly GCF_023864345.2 of Schistocerca serialis cubense. Lineage (NCBI taxonomy): Eukaryota > Metazoa > Arthropoda > Insecta > Orthoptera > Acrididae > Schistocerca > Schistocerca serialis. The sequence goes on from NC_064645.1 coordinate 149,250,575, forward strand.
AATCCATTCCTGTGCTAACCTCTTCATCTCACAGTAGCACTTGCAACCTACGTCCTCAATTATTTATTTGACGTATTCCAATCTCTGTCTTCCTCTACAGTTTTAGCCCTCTACAGCTCCCTCTAGTACCATGGAAGTCATTCCCTCATGTCTTAGCAGATGTCCTATCATCCTGTCCCTTCTCCTTATCAATGTTTTCCACATATTCCTTTCTTCTCCGATTCTGCGTAGAACCTCCTCATTCCTTACCTTATCAGTCTACCTAATTTTCAACATTCATCTATAGCACCACATCTCAAATGCTTCGATTCTCTTCTGTTCCGGTTTTCCCACAGTCCATGTTTCACTACCATACAATGCTGTACTCCAGACGTACATACTCAGAAACTTCTTCCTCAAATTAAGGCCGGTATTTGATATTAGTATACTTCTCTTGGCCAGAAATGCCTTTTTTGCCATAGCGAGTCTGCTTTTGATGTCCTCCTTGCTCCGTCCGCCATTGGTTATTTTACTGCCTAGGTAGCAGAATTCCTTAACTTCATTGACTTCGTGACCATCAAACCTGATGTTAAGTTTCTCGCTGTTCTCATTTCTACTACTTCGCATTACCTTCGTCTTTCTCCGATTTACTCTCAATCCAAACTGTGTACTCATTAGACTGTTCATTCCGTTCAGCAGGTCATTTAATTCTTCTTCACTTCCACTCAGGATAGCAATGTCATCAGCGAATCGTATCATTGATATCCTTTCACCTTGTATTTTAATTCCACTCCTGAACCTTTCTTTTATTTCCGTCATTGCTTCCTCGATGTACAGATTGAAGAGTAGGGGCGAAAGGCTACAGCCTTGTCTTACACCCTTCTTAATAAGAGCACTTCGTTTTTGATCGTCCACTCTTATTATTTCCTCTTGGTTGTCGTACATATTGTATATGACCCGTCTCTCCTTATAGCTTACCCCTACTTTTTTCAGAATGTCGACAGCTTGCCCCATTTTATATTGTCGAACGATTTTTCCAGGTCGACAAATCCTATGAAAGTGTCTTGATTTTTCTTTAGCCTTGCTTCCATTATTAGCCGTAACGTCAGAATTGCCTCTCTCGTCCCTTTACTTTTCCTAAAGCCAAACTGATCGTCACCCAGCGCATTCTCAATTTTCTTTTCCATTCTTCTGTATATTATTGTTGTAAGCAGCTTCGATGCATGAGCTGTTAAGCTGATTGTGCGATAATTCTCGCACTTGTCAGCTCTTGCCGTCTTCGGCATTGTGTGGATGACGCTTTTCCGAGAGTCAAATAGTATGTCGCCAGACTCATATATTCTACGCACCAATGTGAATAGTCGTTTTGTTGCCACTTCCCCCAATGATTTTAGAAATTCTGATGGAATGTTATCTATCCCTTCTGCCTTATTTGACCGTAAGTCCTCCAAAGCTCTTTTAAATTCCGATACTAATACTGGATCCCCTAACTCTTCTAATCGACTCCTGTTTCTTCTTCTATCACATCAGACAAATCTTCACCCTCATAGAGGCTTTCAATGTATTCTTTCCACCTATCTGCTCTCTCCTCTGCATTTAACAGTGGAATTCCCGTTGCACTCTTAATGTTACCACCGTTCTTTTCAATATCACCGCCGGCCGAAGAGGCCGTGCGGTTAAAGGCGCCGCAGTCTGGAACCGCAAGACCGCTACGGTCGCAGGTTCGAATCCTGCCTCGGGCATGGATGTTTGTGATGTCCTTAGGTTAGTTAGGTTTAACTAGTTCTAAGTTCTAGGGGACTAATGACCTCAGCAGTTGAGTCCCATAGTGCTCAGAGCCATTTGAACCATTTTTTTTAATATCACCAAAGGTTGTTTTGACTTTCCTGTAAGCTGAGTCTGTACTTCCGACAATCATATCTTTTTCGATGTCTTCACATTTTTCCGGCAGCCATTTCGTCTTAGCTTCCCTGCACTTCCTATTTATTTCATTCCTCAGCGACTTGTATTTCTGTATTCCTGATTTTCCCGGAACATGTTTGTACTTCCTCCTTTCATCAATCAACTGAAGTATTTCTTCTGTTACCCACGGTTTCTTCGCAGCTACCTTCTTTGTACCTATGTTTTCCTTCCCAACTTCTGAGATGTCCATTCCTCTTCAACTGTACTGCCTACTGCGCTATTCCTTATTGCTATATATACAGCGTTAGAGAACTTCAAACGTATCTCGTCATTGCTTAATACTTCCGTATCTCACTTCTTTGCGTATTGATTCTTCCTGACTAATGTCTTGTACTTCAGCCTACTCTTCATCACTACTTTATTGTGATCTGAGTCTATATCTGCTCCTGGGTACGCCTTACAATCCAGTATCTGATTTCGGAATCTCTGTCTGACCATGATGTAATCTAATTGAAAGCTTCCCGTATCTCCCGGCCTTTTCCAAGTATACTTCAACCTCTTGTGATTCTTGAACAGGGTATTCGCTATTACTAGCTGAAACTTGTTACAGAACTCAATTAGTCTTTCTCCTCTTTCATTCCTTGTCCCAAGCCCATATTCTCCTGTAACGTTTGCTTGGCAGAATGAGGCTGATTTCTTATGCCGGAAGGCTTCGGCCGCCAATGCTGATTATTTATCAAAATTTAGGCAGTGGCGATGATCGAATCCGGGACCGAAGACGTTTTGATTATGAATCAAAGACGCTACCCCCAGACCACGGTTGCTACACGCACTGATAAGCCTGCCACACCTCTGTAGGAGGACTGACTGGTACTCTATGACTGAGAAGACTCACCTGCCACAGCTTCCACACAGTGCTGGCAGTCCTGCTGTACTTCTCCCGGACACCTGCACCATTGTCTGGGAATAACCTCCTCGCATCCAGTAGACTCAGCACCATATGCTGAAGTCGCTTGCGGTACAGCATGAACGTCACCAACTGCCAACGTAATACTCTACAGCATACTAAATAATACCTAAATACGAGAAATTACAAGTAATCAACATGTAACTAGAGGGAAGAATGCAAGCAATTTTTCAATTTGATGAATTAGTCATATATAACAAAACTGTGAACAGTGACATTTTGCAGCAGGAGAGCTTGGCTTATCTGAACGAGAGCACTTGAGACAGGAATTGTGATCCCAAAACTAACTGGAAACAAAGAAAAATAACAATGAAAACGTATTTATAGGAAAAAAATAATAAAGACTGAACGTGTGTGTATTGCTATAAACAGTTTCCATGCCCTATTCTTGGGTCAGGGAACTTAACTTGGCCAATAATGAAAAATTGTGTGCATTCAAAACTTGAAAATAACGCACATTTTCATTTCATGAATAGGGTAGTATCGAAACGCGTACAGTAGGAAGGGAAGGACATAAACGATTAGAAGCATCTGAAATGTGGTATTACAAGAGGTAATTGCAGACCTTACGGAATCACTGTGTAATAAATGACGACATCCAGCATCAAGTCAATAAGAAAACTCGATCTAATGAAGAACATAATCAAACGAAGGTAGAGAATGATTCGACACATATTCCGAAATGAATCATTGCAGAAAAGGGTAGTTGTAGCGATAACAGGTGTAAACGATCTCAGAGGCAGATCTTCATAGATAGCGGATCACTAATGTTGCAAAACGCTACGAATCTGTCATAGAGTTAACAGATAAAATTTACATGACAGTTGAGATATGTCCACCTGCACTCTCATTAGATGAATTTCCTTACAAAAGCCTTTTTCGACCTGTTGTGTCACTCTCAAGTGAAAACGTACTTTGGAATGCATCAATGCATAACAAATTTAAGATTACTTTGTCCTTGGTTCAAACATAACAATGTTCTCTAAAAGGAACAATTACGTACTGATGTCGCTTGAAAGTGACATAGAAGGCTGAAACAGGCGATATTTGGAAAGTGACATAGAAGGCTGAAACAGGTGTTATTTTTGAATAAATTTAACAACGGTCCAGGCAAAAGGGACTGTAGGACTGTCGGCTAAAGAAAAGACGGATTTTGAAATTTTAGCAAGTGGCTGCACTTTACTAATAAAATAGATACAGAAGACATTTGGTGCATGGTAAATGAAAAATCAAATGATTAGTTCTTCTGATGAACTGAGGTCACAAGCATCGATATTTTGGACCTACACCAGAGTCATTGCAGTTATTTAATCTCACATGTTGTACCAAAATGTCGTTTGTGATAGTATATCGAGCGATTAAAATCTTTTACTTAGCTTAACATATGTACATATGGACACTACTGGCGCCCCCCCCCCCCACTCCCTCCAAAGCGCCCAGGGTATGAAAACACTCATAGTAACATAATATATAGAATTTATTTACTGATAATATAACAATAGAATGTAGTATCTATTTTAAAATACTGCTAATATGTTATGAATATTCACTTCTTAACTACGGTTCTATAAAACGCTATACTGTTTCTCGGCATAAATTCGGACTCAGGCACAGGTTAGACTTTAATTTGAGCCAAAAATCTTGTCTGTCTTGGAGATCATTTGGCGCCTCTCCGAGAGCAGCATCCGATCCGTGATAAACCCCCTGGCGCTCGCCCCCCCCCCTTCTCTCCGCCCCCCCCCCCCCCTCACACAGCCCCACCCCGCTACGCCACAGGACACGTCTCATTTGCTGTACATGATTTCGAGAATCATTCAAAGGTAAGTCAAAGTATGTCTAACCTTTATTATTTTTTACTTTTAGAGAAATCGTACCACGAAAAATTTGACTATATTTTTTTTATTTTCAAGTTATCGTTGCGTGAGCGTAACTTAGTGACACTTCGATTCCGTTTCTAGCGATTTCTGTTCTCCAAATAACCTGAGTTTAGTGCTTTAATATAACGAAATCTCTTTGACGGTTAAATATCACAGTAATATAAGTTTTTATCTGCATAATTGCTAAGCTTTGAGAAAATAAACTTTTTGACACCTCATTTGTGTTCCTAGTGTGTCTGATGTTCTCGACATGCACAAATTTAGTACGTTATTTGAAGACAATGACGAAATGAAATTTTGACACCTCATCGCCTTCCAGGCACCTTCAGTTCTCCAAATGGCTTAAATTTGATACTTGATTTGAAGGAAGCTTTTTTTCATAGCTAAAATCACACTAGTATAACTTGTTATGCGAAAAATAGCTAGACCTAGAACAGATGATCCTTATGACACTTTATTTACATATCTAGCTGTAGTTGTTCGCAAAACATTTCAGTTTTCCCTCCAGTCACTTTTTCTTTATTGGCCTTGTAAGTAGGCTGTTTAGGTTTTCATGTTGGTAACGCCAAGTTGCGCTCTGTATGAAAATCACTGACTTTACTGTGTGCAGTCTGTGGCTGGTTTGCATTGTTGGAATTTTTGCTATTGTAATATTGGGCAGTTGGATGTGAACAGCGCGTAGCGTTGCGAAGTTGGAGGTGAGCCGCCACCAGAGGTGGATGTGGGGAGAGAGATGGCAGAATTTTGAGAGCGGACGATCTGGACGTGTGTCCATCAGAAAGAGTAAATTTGTAATACTGTATATCATGAACTGATATATATATGATGACTTTTGGATATTATTAAGGTAACTACATTAGAATGAAATTTTCACTCTACAACGGAGTGTGTGCTGATATGAAACTTCCTGGCAGATTAAAACTGTGTGCCGGATCGAGAATCGAACTCGGTACCTTCGCGGGCAAAAGGCAAAGGTCCCGAGTTCGAGTCTCGGTCCTGCGCACAGTTTTAATCAGCCAGGAAGTTTCAAGGTAAATACATTGTCTGTTCTCTATCAAAATCTTTCATTTGCTGAGTATGCCTATCAGTAGTTAGTGCCTTCAGTAGTTAGAATCTTTTATTTAGCTGGCAGGACTGGTGCTCGCTGTATTGCAGTAGTTCGAGTAACAAAGATTTTTTTCATATAAGTGATTCATGAAAGGTATAGGTTATTGTTAGTCAGGGCCATTCTTTTGTACGAATTATTGAAAGTGAGATTGCGTTGCACTAAAAAAATAGATTGTGTGTCAATTTAGTGTTGATCAGAATAAGTAAAGAGAGAAATGTCTTAGTACGTTCAGTTTTGCTCAGATGTTTGAGAATCAAATAACGTAAGGGGTGGCCGCGCGGTTAAAGGCGCTGCAGTCTGGAACCGCAAGACCGCTACGGTCGCAGGTTCGAATCCTGCCTCGGGCATGGATGTTTGTGATGTCCTTAGGTTAGTTAGGTTTAACTAGTTCTAAGTTCTAGGGGACTAATGACCTCAGCAGTTGAGTACCATAGTGCTCAGAACCATTTTGAACGTAAGGGGTTTACCAGCACAGTAATTCATAAATTTTTCGAAGGGGAGGTTTCAGCCTGACTACTTTCAACCAATTATATATTTTTTGCAATTCTACACCTAACAATGGTCAACGTAATACCCAAATTACCCATTTCCCAACCTTTATTTGGCTATGAAAATTCTGAAAAGAAGTTCATTACGTAAATTTACCGCAAGCCACTAACTAACTTTTTCTTAATTATCCTGATTACTTTCAAGTAAATAAATCTGTTTTTGCGAAACTAGGCCTAACGCTGAACACTTTGTTATACCATTTCAGATAAAACTCCACTGTATAATTCGTAGGGAGTCTTGCTTTTGCTCCGCTAAAACATCTGACCAATAAATATATCGTCCAATATAGAAGACTAGGTATTATTTACTTGAAATTTCGGACGTAAATCGGCAAAGTCAATCCATTATTGCTGTCCTGTACAGCTTCCTTAATATTTAATTCAATTAGCCGACTGAACTGACATGTGCACGGCCAGACATGCTGTATGCATGATCACGCCTCAGCCAATTACGGTCGGCCGACGCTTTGTGTTCTGCTACAGGTTTTACTGTCGGCCTAGTTTTGTATCTTCATACACATACATGTATATGACAGCATTTTCGTGACAAATCGTTACTGCGATCGGTGGACTGAAAAATCGTTGGCGGCGCCATAGACTTGGGTTGCCTCACCCTGATAGTCCAAGAGAAAGTCCAGGTACACAGGTAGAAGACCTCGCGGAAAACTTTTTGACACTTCATTTACATACCTAGCTGTAGTTGTTCGCAAAGCATTTCAGTTTTCCTTCCTACCACTTTTTCTTTATTAGCCTGACTTCTTTCAGCCAATTAAATATTTTTTTGTAATCCTACACCTAACAATGGTAACCTGGTACCTAATTTACCCATTTCCCAACCTTTATTTGGCTATGAAAATTCTGAAAAAAATTTCGTCGCATAAATTTACCTCAAGCCACTAACTGCCTTTATCTTAATTATCCTGATTACTTTCAATAAAGTGAATCTGTTTTTGCGAAACTGGAAATAACGCTGAGCACTTTGTTATACCGTCTGTCCGTTTACTGCTTTTCGCTTGGCTATGAAAATTCAGATAAAACTCCATTGTATAATTTGTAGGGAGTCTTGTTTCTGTTCCGCTAAGACATCTGACCAATAAACATATTGTCCACTATAGAAGACTGGGTATTATTTACTTGGAATTTCGAACGCAAATCGGCGAAGTCAATCCATTATTGCTGTCCTGTATAGCTTCCATAATATTTAATTCAATTAGCCGACTGAACTGACATGTGCACGGCCAGACGTGCCGTATGCTTATTACGCCTCAGCCAATTACGGTCAGCCTACGCTTTCTGTTCTGCTACAGATTTTACTGTCTGCCCAGTTTTGCATCTTCATACACATACACGTATATGACAGCATTTTCGTGATAAATCGTTACTGCAATCGGCGGACTGAAAAATCGTTGGCGGCGCCACAGACTTGGGTTACCTCACCCTGATGGTCCAAGAGAAAGTACAGGTGCACAGGAAGAAGACCTCGCGGAAAACTGCGGGATCGGTCGGCGTGTCGACGAGCATCTGCGTGCCCGAGTTGAGGCACGCTGAGAGGTTGACGGCGGTGACGAAAGCGGCCCCCAGCAGCCGGAAGCCCGGCCTGCGGCCACCGGGGGGCCTCCAGAGGCCCAGCCAAGACAGCGCCACCGCACTGGGGCCCAGCAACTCGAAGCTCTGGAGAGCCGTGTCCGACATCTCGCAAAGCACCAGGATTGCCAACGGACCTGCAACGGAACAGGGGCGTAGTAAAGCGGCCGATGAAGCGTCATATTCAGTGCAGTTTTGGTTTTCAGTCAGAGAACTAATTTGATACAGCTCTATCTGAGCAAGATTTTCATCTCTGCATTTCTACTCCGAAACTATATCCACTTGAACCTTCTTGCTTTAGTCAAGTTTCGGTCTACCTTTATAACTTTTACACCCCACTCTTTCTTCAAATGCCAAATTAAAACTCCTTGACTCCGCATGTGTGAAAATTGGCCATTTTGGTCATGTTACGTCACAAAGTCTTTTTCGTATCAGTTCTATTCAGTATCCCTCTGTTTGACACACCGGATGCTTATTAGTGAACATTAATTTGGTGCATGTCCACACTTCACCTTTATCATAGCTTGAACTCTGCTCGGGACTGGACCAATGAGGTGTGTGAACATCTACGGAGGAGTGGCAGCTCATAATTCCTCAAGAGCAGAAACCAAAGAAGGCAGTGATGTTGGTCTCTGGTGTCTGCAGCGTAATCGACGTTCTAAGATATCTCTGAAGTACTTCATTAAGTTCATGTTGGGGCTCTGGGTAGGTTACTCCAGTTCAAGAATGTTATTGGCCATCAGTAATTGCCTTAGACATGTTACATTATGACAAGTTGCTTTTTCAGGTTGATACAAACTATCATTGTCTCCGAAATTTTCCTGTGTAAGGCGTAGTACACATTGCTGTAAAATATGTTAACACACTTTCTCAGCATTTTCTTAAGTGCAATAACACATTCTAAAAAGATAAACAACCACTCTCTCTGTCCATCTACTCCTCTTCTTTTTCTCTGTCCATTTTCTACTTCTCCTCTTCCTATCCATCTCTTCCTCCCCTTTATTTGCGTCCATCTAATCTCTCCCCACCACTGACTGTCCATCTCCTCCTCCCGCTTCTCTCACCGTACACTGTCATCCGAACAGGACGCTGGTGATTCTTACCCCCGCTGTATTTCTTTCTAGACCGTAACTAATATGTGTACCAAATTTTGTTGAAATCTTTCATGAGGTTTACGAAGAGCTTTGTGCTCATAGATTTCCCCACGTACACACTTGTCAAACATATTTCACAAACATTTACCATATTTCACACGTATTTGTACACATATTTCCCCCGTATCTCTACCGAATTTCGCTCGGCAGTTTCAGTTTCACGCAGGACAATGTTTATGAGGTAGTATCCCTTGAACTATGTATGATACAGTGATATACTTTTGCACGTACGTCCAGTGCTGTGTTGCAAATAGAACTAGTACAACAGAAGTAACACATCCAAACGTCAAGCACAGTTTTTCACGCACCTCAGTATTTTAAGTCAGATTTACTAAATAATGTGCTGCATAATCATATACACACAAGAAAAATGTTTTCCATCACCTCGGTTCCGAGACTTCCTGAACCTCTACAGAAAATCTGAATAGAGATTAACATAAACATCATTTCCACCCTTTTCATTGCTCATGAAAACCACACATCGCATGTTACACATGTTATACCACCACACAGCGAGACGTTCAGTGGTGGTGGTCCATATTGCTGTACACACCGGTACCTCTAATACCCAGTAGCACGTCATCTTGCATTGATGCATGCCTGTAGTAGTCGTGGCATACTATCCACAAGTTCATCAAGGCACAGTTGGTCCAGACTGTCCCACTCCTCAACTGCGATTCGGCGTAGATCCCTCAGAGTGGTTGGTGGGTCACTTCATCCATAAACAGCCCTTTGGAATCCATCCCAGGCATGTTTGATAGGGTTCGTGTCTGAAGAACATGCTGGCCACTCTAGTTGACGGATCTCATTATCCTGAAGGAAGTCATTCACAGGATGTGCACGATGGGGGCGCGATATGGTTGCACTGTAGTGTCGCGGAATAGTAAAGAGTTGGAAACGTGGAATATTGTCAAAGTTTCGTTGCCTATGTCGAGAGCCAGAGGCAGTAAGTTAGCCAAGAGGTAAGAGGATTGCACATGTATCGGAATGTGTCGTCACGCAGGGGCAATGGCCTGGTTACCCACAACAGGCGAGAGAGAATTGCTTAGCATGTGGGTTTGTGTTGGACGGAGACTTTCGTAGAGTGCAAGAGAGAGGTACTGCATTTCACAACTTCGCTTAAGTCTGCCGTAACAACATGTAACTCTATCGCAAGAACACCTAAGGGGCGAGTACGACAGATGAATCAGCAGTATAAGTGGAACAAATGCGGTCATTACAAACGAGCATGCCGTCAGGACGTCGCTCGTGCTTCCTTTAAATACGCCAGCTTTGATAGCAACAAGGCACTCGCACTCGCAGTTTGCCTTGCAGTTAGATGTGTACTGGGTCGCTGTGTAGCGCTCAGCTCGGTGATCGACATGTTAATCTTTATTAAGGAGATGTTACAGTAAGGGCGGCCCATCCAGCAGCAGACGTGAGGGGACAGTACCAGCTCTGGTCCTCTCTGCTGCCGCTGTCAATCATCAACCCAGGATTACCAGACATCGCGGCAGACTCGCTAGCCGCCAATGCGGACCACATCAGTGAGCCGTCGTCGAGATCGTGCATCCGCCGTCACAACCGGGTGAGCTGACGACGCTGGGGGACTGCAGCCCGTTCCGCCCGTCCACCGCGGACGATCCACCAGGAGGAGCAGGAAAGAAGACGGGGTGGGATAGAGTACACTCCACACTACGCCTCTCGCCTCGCGTCGGGACTCCAACCCAGAGCCACCCACGCGCAGCAGCTTGCTGTCCGCAGCCGAGGAGGCCGCCTAGTCGGGCGCCGCCAGCCACGCGCGGCCAAAGTAAGGGCATTCCTTCCCTACGTAACAGCACGAGGCGCTGCGCTAGCAAGACTGCGCGGCCCGGATCTGGTATCATCGCTACGAGTCAGCGAGGATTCGGGGAAGGTCGTTGATATCACCAAGCCACATTGTAGTCGGCAGGAATAAAGTTGTTATGAACGAATAATGTTTCTTTGGCGTTTCTGACGCTTCTACAGCCATTTCCTAGCATCCTGACAACTGGAGAGGTCACCGCTCGGCCATCCAGTCCACCGTAGGCGACCGTGACCACCGGGGCGCCTACAGCACTATCTGTCGGAGGAAGGCATTCACAGCCTTTACGGCGTATTCCACGACCACCAGCGGCGTACGTCAGCCCCACATAATGCTACCCAAAAGCAGGAGAGAACCTTCGCCTTGCTGTAGTCGCTGGACGGTGTGTATAAGGCGTTCAGCCCGACCGGGTTGCCTCCAAACAACGATTGTCTGGTTGAATGCATATGCGACACTGAACGGTGAAGAGAACGTGATGCAGTCCTGAGAGGTCCTTTCGGCATGTTGATTGTCCTATCTGTACTGCACTGCATGGTGTCGTGGTTGCAAAGATGGACGACACTATGGACGTCGGGAATGAAGTTGCGCATCATGCAGCCTATTGCGCATAATTTGAGTCGTAACACGACGTCCTGCGGCTGCACGAAGAGCATTATTCAACATGGTGGCGTTGCTGTCAGGGTTCCTCCGAGCTATAATATGTAGGATACGGCCATCCACTGCAGTAGTAGCCCTTGGGCAGCCTGAGCGAAGCATGTCATCGACAGATTCTGTCTCTCTGTTCCTCCTCCATGACCGAGGAACATCGCTTTGGATCACTCCGAGACACCTGGACATTTCCCTTGTTGAGAGTCCTTCCTTGCACAAAGTAACAATGGGGACGCCATCAAATTGCGGTATTGACTTTCTAGGCATGATTGAACTACAGACAACATCAGCCATGTACCTCCTTCCTGGTGGAATGACTGAAACTGATCGGTTGTCGTACCCCCTCCGCCTAATAGGCGCTGCTCATGCATGGTTGTTTACATCTTTGGGCGGGTTTAGTGACATCTTTGAACAGTCAGATGGACTGTGTCTGTGATAAAACATTCACAGTCAACGTGTATCTTCAGGAGTTCTGGGAACTGGGGTGATGCAAAGCATTTCTTGATGTGTGTATTCTTGTAGGTCAACTCAGTGACATATGTGGATACTTTTTACGAAATGGATGAGTTAGTAGTAAAGAAGTAAAAAATTAAAATGTCATGCTTCATACGGCAGTATTACTGCATGAACAGTGAAAATGTAGTCTTTTCCTTTCATCATTTTGTGGGGACTGTTAACGACGTAAAACTAAGTAAATGCTTGAAATTATTTGTTAAGTTTGTTAAGTCACAACCTGCCCTCATTCTGAAATACTCGATGACTTAAACAAGAGTATTCGCACGTCGTTTCCTTTTTCACCGCCACCTCAATCCCTTTGACAGGCAAGTGGCTCTTACCCCCAGAGCGATTCCTTCCAGACAATAAGTGATATATGTAACAAGTTTGGATGAAATGGGCCCGGTGGTTTAGGAGGAGATGTGGTACATACTTACATACAAGTATAAAGTGAATAAAACATACTGCACTTGACGGCCGACTTGCAGTTCCTCCTCCAATTCAACTGAAAAGCGTGTCTAGCAAAAATTAGTCCGTCCAATAGGTTTCATAGAAACGCGAAATAGAAAACGAGGCTATGGCAACGCTAGCAACCTGGCTAAGAACACATAGCATGAATTCTACGTCGTGCCATAACTGTCCCATTAGCTCAGGCAGATGAGGAAATGCTGTACGGAACGATATGCAGGCTCGCTGATGTTCGAGTAACGTCCGCGCAGAACTTTCTTTTTCAGTTAACGCATCACACTGTATCCAATTTACACCTCCATAGTGCAATATCTTGTGTATTTCTTTCTCTTACTATTACTTTTACGTAACCATTAAGAGGCCGGCCGGAGTGGCTGAGCGGTTGTAGACGCTACAGCCTGGAACCGCGCGACTGCTATGGTCTCAGGTTCGAATCCTGCCTCGCGCATGGATGTATGTGATGGCCTAAGGTTAGTTAGGTTTAAGTAGTTCTACGTTCTATGGGACTGATGACCTTACAAGTTAAGTCCCTTAGTGCTCAGAGCCACTTGAACCATTTTTTTGAACCATTAAGACTTAACGTGAACATAAACGGCTTCGTCCATGATACACATGAAGTCAACAGAAAATAATAGTGGAAACTGTAACATCGTCTGTAACCAACGAGACTGCATATTACGCTACGCACACTAATTCCATTTTGTACATTTGACGACCAGACTTATCTTAGAAAGCGACCAACTTCCATTTTCAAACACTTCGCCAGTCGATAACTGACATTTCACTGGGTCCTGGACAACACACCTGCATCCACCACTGCCGAAGTGGCATAGATGCAAGTTATTACGTTGTGTAGCCAGCCAGTGTGGCCGAGCGGTTTTAGGTACTTAAGTCTGGAACTGCGCGACCGCTACGGTCGCATGTTCGAGTCCTGCCTTGGGCATGGGTGTGTGTGATGTCCTTAGGTTAGTTAGGTTTAAGTAGTTCTAAGTTCTAGGGGTCTGATAACCTCAGATGTTAAGTCCCATAGTAGTCAGAGCCATTTGAACCATTTATCAGGTCGTGTACATCCATGGCTGAAGTACTGTAAACGTATACCCTTAAGTGTCCTCACGAGTAAAAATTTAATAGATTAAGGTCTAGAGAACGCCGAGGCTAGAACATTGGACGTCCACGGCTAGCCTGTTTCCCAGGAAACGCTTTAAATAGTTACGCACATTCATGCCAGAGTGTGGAGGTGCACCGTATGGTTTCAGCTGTCGCCGAACACCATGCGGTCTTTTTCTAATGCTTCAGGCTAAGTACGGCAAAGAACAGTACGTTACAGGGGCGCATTCAACTTATCCGACAATAGCTAAGTGCTCGAAAGACCTCCTCCCAGGTTCAAGTGCACAGGTTTTTGCCAAGGTACCTTAAAGCTGCGTTCACTGGTGACATGTGGGTTGTACTCCAACCAAGAATATCTGCTGTGGATGTTGAAAATACCTTCACGAGTGAAGCTAGATTTGTCAGTAGATAACACGTCATTTTTCTTCCACATGGTGCTAAATTGTATTCATCGAATTCAGTCCTCTGGCCGCTACCGTTGAACTAACGTGTGATGATATGAATGCAATTCTTCATCGTGCAACACTGCAACAACCAGTCTTTGAGAGATGTGGAACTGTCTTGCATTATCACAGGTACTTCGCCGAGATGAGTAGTCAACGATTTCAAGGATCGCGTCCCCTGTTCGTGGAGTATGTGTAGTCCTGGAGAAACTCTGTCCATTACTTGCGGACGAAGGTAACCAGTTTCACGAAGGCATTGCTCCAGCAGGCGAAAAGTACTCTTATGGAGATGGCGCCTTTGAACGTACCGTGCAGCATATTCACGGGCATCAGCAGCAGCTGGGTTATCGGATGCACCCAGCATCGAGAGCACATCGACGTACTGAATCGCGAATCCGCCCTACATGAACTTAACATGACCTGTTATAGTTGCACACCGCGCGGTTAATAGATACACGCGTGCAGCTTTTATGGATCCCACTGTCATGTGACAGGCTATTTTCATGTGACAAAATGATCTCCTGCTAATATACCGTGAGCACTAGCGAAAGAAAGTGTAAAAATTAAAAATAATGAAAATGTAACCTGACGATGATTCGACCATAGCTCCATTGTGGACTCTTTTTTATATTTTTTTTATTTTAAGGATCTAATCGAGGTTTGGTGGTGGCAGAAAGGGGGGGGGGCGGGGTAGCAACCCGAGGCGTGGCCACACTGCCTCCTTCCTCCCTTTCCTGGGGATGTGGTCCGAGGAATTTTTTTTCCTCATTATTTATTTGTTTATTGCGGTCTACAGCTGCAAAACACAACATGACGAAACTAAAGGTGCCATTCAACACATCGAAAGTTTCCCTCTCCACGTCGTCTAGATATCTAGGTTTAAAAAGAAGGCAATCTTCAATATAAGTTCCTGGATCATGATCTATCTTCTTGCTTCACTTCTGGCACCCGGAACACCCCAGCTAGCCGGAGCGTCCGTGAATAACGACCCCAAACAAATGGCAAAACATTTTCTATCTCGTACGTGTCGCTACAAGATCATATGTTGTTTTTGTAGTATGACTCAGCAGTCTGACACATCCTTGTCATCAACACGATACAGGTAATATGCCGCCATCCCCATTATCCAGTTGACGGAGTTTGTCCGTGAAGTGGAAATGTATATTTTGTCCGGGAAGAGTGCGTCGTCAGCCTTGATTGCCGTGTGCGCTGTAAGCAATAAGGAAAAATTTTCTTTGTGGAAAGTCAACACTCGGGATAATTTCCGAGAACTCTTCTCAGTGAGTTACAACGGCTCTTACGGTTGTGTGGAGTGATACACGCACCTCTGTACATTCCGATGCGCTGCACGATGTGACAGTGATGCCAGCTACTCGTCTTCATACAAATGTTCCCAAAATGCACCCGATTTGATTTCTATAGACAAAATTTTACCTTGGATCTGGATCAGGAATCGCATGCCGACCTTCGAATGTGGCACTTTTTCTAGGTATATTCATTTTTGTGATAGGTGTGGATTCCATCGAGGTGACTGTACCTGTACATGCCGCATTTCGGAGGGATATGTATGTTAAGCAGTTTAATGTTCATTGATGTCTAGTCGAAGTACGGCACAGTTTTTGTCAATCAGTCACACTAACTTCCCCATGTAAGTAGGCTGCAATCATTCACTGCCTATACTGGTGTAGGTCGTTCCTTAAAGTGTTAGATACTTAGGTGGCAAGTCGAGTTTCGAATAACAAACTTAGAGCTCAGAAATACTCGCTAGTATATTCTGAAAATACTTCACTGAAATAACCAGTTGTATTGTACATTTGAAAATGCTTAATAACATGTGTGTTGCCAAAACGAATTCTTCATCGTTCATTACTGGATGAGTAATTTCAAAATTTATTGTGATTTAGAAATTCAGTAAAGTTATCATATACTGCCGAAGTACTCTCAGTGAACACGTTTCCACATAAAGAGTGTTCAGTCCGGTGGTGTTGCTAGAGCTTCTCAGTGGTGAAGTCATGTATACCTCGGTAATAATTCATAATCGCGTGTTCATAAACACTCCAAGCGACAGCACTTTTCACTTAGTGGTAATTTCAGCACACTCTTACATAAATATTTCCGTCCGATTGAAACGGACGTGTAAAACCCTGTTCATTGATATTAATAGAGTACTTCTCTGTCCTCTTACAAAGCACTTCGCGTGTTGTCTTGTTGCGTAATTAAAATGATTCGCAGAATGACTGCGGGGATTACTTCTTTATTTTTGTGTCAAAGTAAGCACCCTTTCTCCCGTTCAATGACCTCAATTATTTTTGCGATGTTTGAATGTGGGATTGTGTTGTCTTGGAAGTACCGATCTAAACCAGAGTTAAAGGTTCAAGGTATAAGGTTTGCCAACACTGGAAATAGGTTCGCAGTCACATAACGGAACGAGGATCATCACTCGTCCACTAAATGCCGCGATTTTGGTGGATAAGTTGAACCCCTTGCGACTAACGGAAACCCTAACGACACTCCAGCGTATGGCTTGGCACGCCAGCAGACCATCCCAGTTCACGGAGATGGATACTCGGATACTCTCAACTGTGTCCTTTAGTTGTAAGTACGACAGATTTTTCTGCGAAATTTATCTCTAATTACTAAAAATAAAAATAAAAAAAGTTATTCTAATGTGTTTCGGAATTTAGAGAGGAATAAACTCACTTTCTTTCAGCAATGTTGTAGGAGGCGTTTTGCTGTTCAAACTTTTTTTCATTCAGATCTTATGGATGATGGACAGCATAGTCTATTAGTCTATTGGTCTTTACTGCGTCCTAGGCACGACCACACGCTATCACAGTCCGTCATGGTTAGTTTTGTCCACCCCGATAGCTGAGTGGTCTGCGTGACGGATTGCCGTCCTACGGGCCCGGGTTCGATTCCCGCCTGAGTCGGCGATTTTCTCCGCTCAGGGACTGGGTGTTGTGCCGTCTTCTTCATCATTTCATCCACATCTGGCGCGGAGGACGCCCAATGTGGCGTCGAAAGTAATAAGACCTGAGCCATGGCGGCCGGACCTGCCCCGCAAGGGGCCTCCCGGCCAATGACGCCAAACGCTGATTTTCATTTCCATGGTTAGCTTTCAGCTCCTTGTTCTGATTTTATTTGTGTATGTAGATTTACATGCATATGTGAAAGAACATACGAGTATACTTTTGAAGATCCACAACAGTACAAAGTATTTCGAAATTAATTAGCTGACTGCGAATTCCTTGACCTCGGATGTTTTAGGTATACATCAACTACCTAACAGTGACACATGGAAATTGTGCTTGACTGGGATTCGAATCAGGTGTTCCCACCTACCGCGAGTAGTTCCGTTAACCTGTGTGGCTATCCGTGCACACTCCCTGGATCTACAGCTGTGTAAAATATTTCAGTAACCCTTTATCGAATTCTGTTTGAGGATAAAAGCCGCCACGTTGCTCTCTATTACGTGCTCATACTAATCTGTAGTGGTTGTCCGGTGTGCGACTTGAATAGTGGCCGGCCGCTGTGGCCGAGCGCTTCTGGGCGCTTCAGTCCGGAACCGCGCTGCTGCTACGGTCGGAGGTTTGAATCCTGCCTCGGGCATGGATGTGTTTGATGTCCTTAGATTAGTTGGGTGTAAGTTGTTCTAAGTCTAGGGGACTGATGACCTCGGATGTTAAGTCCCATCGTGCTTAGAGACATTTGAACCATTTGAACTTGAATAGTGTCAGCTTCCATTGAGGTTAATCAATAGTTCATATTTTCGTGAGTGTATGAGAAGCAAAACGTGAGCGAACCAATGTCATACCGCAGACTTGCAACAACCCACGATTAGCGCTATGATACAATTTGACGAAAGACAATAGTCAGTAATGAAGAGATTACGTGAATCCATACACATTATACAAATGTGTGTGTGAGTATGTGTGTTACACATATTCCCCCCACCTGTTTCTTTTTTTCTTTTTGTATTCATTAACCTTCTGACTGGTTTGATGCGGATCGCCACGAATTTCTCTCCTGTGCCAACTTCTTCATTTCAACTTAACACTTACGGCCTACGCCCTCAACTATTTGCTGAATGTATTCCAATCTCGTCTTTCTCTACAGTTTTTACCCTCTACAGTTCCCTCTAATACCATGGAAGTCATTACCTCTTGTCTTAGGAGATGTTCTATCACCCTGTACCTTCTCCTGTCTCAGTGTACCACATATTCCTTTCCTCTCCGATTCTGCGCAGTAATTCCTCATTCCTTACCTTATCAGTCCACCTACTTTTCAACGTTCGTCCCTAGACCACCCTAAACCACTGGACCGATTCCAACCAAAGTTGTTACACATATCCCTTACTGTCAGGCAACAATCACTGTAGGGGTGAGAAACACCTACGCGTCTACTCGTACATAGTTCATGAGATATGACGTCATGAACAATGAGAAGTGTGAGAAACTGCCGCATCATCCATGACGTTTAAGTATATTACTTCTGTCCTACTAACTGTATTCGCAACAGATTTCGCAGGCAGTGTTCACATATGCCGCTAAAATCACCTAGAAAAGTATATCGTGGTATACAATATAGTTCAGGAGATATGACGTCATTAACACTGAGATGCGTGAATAACTGCCGTATTGTGCATGACTTTTATACGTATTACTTCTTTTCTAATAAATGCATTCGCAACACATTTTGCAGACGGTATCCAAGTATGTCGCTGAATGTACGAACAAAATTATTTATATGACATATAGATCAGGAAAACGACGTCATAAACTATGAGATGCGTAAAAATCTGCCGCATCATGCATGATGTACAAATATGTTACTTCTTTGCTACTAACTCTATTCGCAACGTATTTCGCTGGCACAACCAAATATGCCACTGAATGTACCTACACAAATATGTCATTGTAAGACACGGAGTTCAATAGATATGACGTTACAAACACTATGATATGAGAAAAAATGCCGCATCATGTATGGAGTTTTAATGCATTGATCTTTGCTTCTGAGACACTCCTACAGACGAGTCAATTTAAGGAAATGCCTGGCATCTGGCAACGCTTTTCACAGCTTTCAACTGCGAAGCGTAAACGGCTATAGGCGAAAACTATAGATGTCTAAAGAAGTATGAAGAAGCGTTACCATAGAGACTTACACGTTGCAGACACGCGAAGCTGATGCGCTCAGCATACATGTTTCTTAATACGCATGCTCTGCTTATACATTTGTACACCATGCATGTTTCTCTGTACGATTGTTCCATAATTTCAAAAGTGTTTTCAAGAATACATGGAAATGAAATTTTGTTGTTACTGCTCTACGAGCGCAGAAAAGTTTTTGTTTTATTATCTAATAGAAAATTGGCAAAACGAATACGCGGGCAATGCCAGGCTGTCAGCTAATTATAATACAAAACGACCTTATTACATGTTCGACGGACCTTCCTTGAAAGTAGAACGAGACACACCACTTATACGCCTCCTCACGTACAAACCACATTGCAGAAAAACTTACAACGTTAGCAGAAGCATTACGATATTCCGCATAATGCGATTTACATTCGTATTCCACACTGTCGTGAACATCAACAAAAGCAAAACAAGGATAATTGAATGTAGTCTAATTAAATCAGGTGATGCTGCGGGAATTAGATTATTAAATGAGACGCTTAAAGTAATAAATGAGTTTTGCTATTTGGGAAGCAAAATAACTGCTGATGGTCGAAGTAGAGAGGATATAAAATGTGGACTGGCAATGGCAAGGAAAGCGTTTGTGAAGAAGAGAAACTTGTTAACATCGAGTATAGATTTAAGTGTCAGGAAGTCGTTTCTGAAAGTATTTGTATGGAGTGTAGCCATGTATGGTAGTGAAACATGGACGATAACTAGTTTGGACAAGAAGAGAATAGAAGCTTTCGAAATGTGGTGCTACAGAAGAATGCTGAAGATTAGATGGGTAGATCACATAAATAATGAGAAGAAATTGAATAGAAATGGAGAGAAGAGGAATTTGTGGCACAACTTGACTAGAAAAGGGATCGGTTGGTAGGGCTTATTCTGAGGCAACAAGGGATCACCAGTTTAATACTGGAGGGCATCGTGTGGGTAAAAACCGTACAGTGAGACCAAGAGATGAATACACTAAACAGATTCAGAAGGATGTAGGTTTCAGTAGGTACTGGGAGATGAAGAAGCTTGCACAGGAGCACAGGATAGAGTAGCATGGAGAGTTGCATCAAACCAGTCTATGGACTGAAGACCACAACAACAACAGCGACACTGTCTCGCTACTGACGTGGGTCGTAGCATACGCTGCCCGACTCCTGTCCTGGTTAGCGACTAAAGGTCCAGTTCGGCTGACCATGACTCAGTTCATATCATCGGTGCTGTCTTGTTACTTAAATCTTCAAATAGTGGGAAAAGTGGGGTGACAACTGTCTGATACCTCAAAAACAACAGACTTCGAGGCACAAATTTCTATTCCAATTTACAGTTTACTAGTTTTCGGAAAAGCTTTTGAAGTGGACTGACAAGGCAGCCAGTCCACAGTGACGGGTAGCCGATAGAAAGGCACGCGTACACACTCACGCCGACGGGCGTCAATTCTGGAACAGGATAACTATTGAATGGTAGCAAGAAAAGTACGTAGCTGCTTTATACTTAACTTTATTATTTGATGACTACAGCATTCTTCTTGAGACATTTATACTATAACTCTCAAAGTAGGTAAGGCTAATGGCGCCTTGCTAGGTCGTAGCCATGGACTTAGCAGAAGGCTATTCTAACTGGCTCTCGGCAAATGAGAGGAAGGCATCGTCCGTATGGTCGATAGCAATCTCCTCGTACAACTGGGGCGAGTGCTATATCGTCTCTCGAGACCTGCCTTGTGGTGGCGCTAGGTCTGCGATCACACAGTGGCGACACGCGGGTCCGACATGTACTAAATGGACCGCGGCCGATTTAAGCTACCACCTAGCAAGTGTGGTGTCTGGCGGTGACACCACAGATTTTCTTGCTTTTGTCATACTATGTCGCAACATTTTACTTCTGCCTACATCAGCTATATTCATATCTGTATTGCAAAGTGTTGTGTCTAGGAATCACGCATACTCGGTTCGCTATCGAACATCTGCTATTAATGAGTTTTATTACAACAAAACAATTACAGTACTTTGATAGATGTGTCGCAAGCTAGGGACGACATACAAAACAATCGGTCTTCTTCAGAACGGACTAACACAAGTATGTGTTAACCAGAGAGTACTGATGAGGTGGCTAACATTGAAGCTGCTATCGAAATGGGCGCCCACCAGTCGGGCGTGGCGCTTATGTAGTCTTTACGTAGGGGCGCCGGCCGAAGTGGTCGAGCGACTCTAGGCGCTACAGTCTGGAACCACGCGACCGCTACGGTCGCAGGTTCGAATCCTGCCTCGGGCATGGATGTGTGTGATGTCCTTAGGTTGGTTAGGTTTAAGTAGTTTTAAGTTCTAGGGGACTGATGACCTCAGAAGTTAAGTCCCATAGTGCTCAGAGCCATTTGAACCATTTTACGAAGGGGCCGCTGATGTCGCGTTGTCGTCTTGGAGCTAGATCGGTCAGCGTGCGATTGGCTGAAGTCTTCTCGTAGCCTTCCTTCTCTTCCTTGTCGTTTCGGACTGGCGTGCGTGCGATGACTTTACACCGTAACATACAGCCCATCACCTGCCCTCAAATGTTTCATTTCCAGATACTCTCAGCATCATCAGATATAGTACCACTACTCCTCATTATACTCGTTCTACTTTTGTTGACTTTTTTTTCATATCCTCTTCTTCCGCATTGCGTCCATTGCATCGAACTGATTGTCCAAATCCTTTGCTTTCCTTGATAAAATTACAATGTCATCAACAGACTTTGAAGTTTTTCTCTCCCTTAACTTTAATTCCTTTTCCTACTTTCTCCTGAATTTCCATTACTAATTGATTAACGTACATGTTGTACAACAAAGGCAGATAGGCTGCAACCATGTTTGAGTTCCCTCTCGTTTCTGTCACCTCTTTCTCGCCTTTTGATTGAATTCTGGTTTCTGTACAGGATTTAAATTAACTTCCGCACAATGTATATTATTCCTGATAATTTCTGAATTCTGAGCGGTGTATTCCAATTTACATGTACAGAATCGCTTTTCCTACTCTGTCGGCTAATAAAATTGCAACTCTTTGAAGGCAAGCGTCAATGTCCTATGAATTGTACTACATGCAGTATATGCTTAAGCAAATGATTAGCATTTCAGGATAACCGCAACAAGTAGTACGATTTATGCTATTTGTTAGGGTCGCCCAGAAAGTAAGGCAACATATTTTATTCTTCAGCAATTACTTATTGAACAAAATGAAACGTACATACACGAAAGAATTATGTTCGTTCTACTTTTCCTATTTTCCATGCAATCTACTTCCCGTGTTGTGGCCTTCCTCCAGCGAGACACAACGTGGTGTATGCCCTGTCGGTACCATTCTTTGTTCGAATCCTGCCTCGGGCATGGATGTGTGTTAGTTGGGTTTTCGTAGTTCTAAGTCTATGGGACTGATGACCTCAGATGTTAAGTCCCATAGTGCTTAGAGTCATTGGAACCAATCTTTGTTCTGGATACGAAGCCATTTCTTCTCTGTGAGAATCATCTCTTCGTCATCCTCCAAAATGTCTTCCACGAATGGCGCCCTTCAATGGCTTGAGGAAACTAGAGGGCTGTAGTGTGGATGGGATAAGACTATCCAAATCTTTTTGGTGATACGATTATGTCCCGAAGTCCTCATATTTGCGCGAGGCTGAGCTTTATCATGCGGAAGTAAACAATCAGCTCGGTTGTTTTGGCACCGAAGTCGCTGAGAGCGCTTCTTGGTTTTGCTTAACGTGTTCACACATGTATCACATTTAACGATGCTTTTGGCATCACATCAATGAGTCTGACGCTCTCACAGTGCCAAAACACAGTGACCATGACCTTACCAGCGGAAGCAGCTGCTGCGAGGATGACGTAATACCACCGACTGTCGTTTTGTTTCAGACGGTGACCCAAGGTTTTGAAAGTCTACCCCTTGTTTGTTAAGCTGATTAATTTTCATGTAAGAAGTATCTCCCTTTAATATAAGCGGACGCAGTGCTCCATGGTTCCCATTTCTATTATCACTATGTGTCTAATTCTTTCAATTAGACCCGATAAATTGAGATATGGGTAATCAAACCTGCTAGAAAAGATAGTATTCTAATTTAGAAATGAAGCAACGGATAACGCAAGCTCGGTGAATGGCCATGGAACAATATGTGCACATTAGGGACGGTAAGAGTTTCTTTTTCTGATACTATGAATTCAATTAGTTGCATGAAGTGCATAATGCGTACAATGGATATGCCTGGATTGAAAATTCACAGAATATAGTCATTATCTCAGTGGTAAGGATGAAGGATACTAAACAACGCTAAGAGAGAATTTCAATTATCATTCTGATTTATTTCGATAATATTTAAGAAAGCTATTACTCTCTGTGACAAACCTTTAAGAAAACTATTACTCCTTGTGACAAAACGTTCATGAAATCTATTATATTTAAGAAAACTACCACTCTGAGTGACAAAACCTACATGAAGCACTCACTATCTCTTGCGTCTCGTCATACCGGAAACATAGGGAACACTTCGTCGCCAGTTACATCTACTAATGATTAAAATGGGTAAAAATGAAAGTTACTGAATGGTGGCCTCTTAACACTAGTTAGTTATTGTCACACCTATTTAACTCGCGGAGTAGGGAACGATATTACCTTTCACTCTCTCAAACATTACTTGGGTTACTACACATGCAGTACCATGCGGATAAGTTCATGTTGAAACCGCGTATTATGCAACCGCAATGCAACGCGGTAAGCAAACCAGCCCAGGCTACATGACTCCGCATTATTCATACTATGATTAACGAATGGCAAATCCAGTGACTACCGTTATGAATGCTGGCAACACGTGGCCAAGTTCGACAATAAAGAAACAAGTAAAATAAACCGTTGAATCGTGAAAAATTTATATTTCTTGTATCCAGAACGAAACTAAGCAACAAACGAAACATTAATAAACCTATCCGCTATTGACCTAAGAACAAGAACCGTTGGTTCATGCCCTCGATCACCTCGCGCCTAAGTCCATTAGTTGAAACACATTAATCTGAAAAATTTCTACAAATAAAATATCGCTGAACGTTTCCCGGTATTAATTCACACCCGAACATGCTTCATAATCAATGTTATCCCAAAACACCTACATTATGAATACCTTTTCTCTCCATCCATGACGAGCGCCGCACCCCTGCGTCCGTCTCGTTCAATCGGCGGCCCCAGTGTGTCCTAACATGGCGCGTTCCAGTACCAACCACCAACCGTTCAAACAAACTGGTGGTGGGGGTAGGACCTCAGTGAGAACCAACCTCACAAACTCTGCCCTGCTCGTCCCCACTATCTTTGGAATCACGAACTGTCAGCAGAATCTGCTCACGTTGTTATGCTACTGCTACCATCTCTGACTAACCCAGATTATTATATTTTCCATAAATAATTACATTTATCCATCCACATACATCATGGGATCAAAGGATGAGAGAGGAGGTGTGACACAAACAGAAGAAAAAATATACACGAAAGCATTCTTGAATCCAGAGGTTAATTAGCTAGATGAAACATTGAAAGGACGCTCTCGGCGTAAAATGAATTATTAAACATGTAGAAATTAATCGGTCAGTTAAATGAAGCGTAAACCAGTGACGTTTCAGTTTCAACACCAGCCTCAAAAGTCGCAGCAGCTCAGAAGATATGTTCTTCTGGGAGATTTATGTTAGACCGTGAGATAGCGTTGAACTCATCGTGCACACACACTTTTGAGTGATCAAGAGCACGGATGATTTAATCGATAATTCCTTTTGTGTTTGACTGCTTCAGTGCTAACTGCCGAGTTGTTACGTGTCGGTCCTTGTGAATGAGTACATCAGCGAGCTGCATGTTGTCAGGCGTGACAGCCGTGGATGGCCTCCGCGAACGCTGCAAGTCTGGGATGTCTGCTGAACGTCCTCCTGGTAATGGGCATATCCTCTGTTCCTAGCGTCTAGCTTACATCTGTCGATTGCAGATGTTCTATAAACTGCACAGAAACATTTTTGAACGTGCCCAACAGTTTCTTTCTCCGCTCTGAGAAATTCAGTGACGACACACTATAACGTACGTCCCTCACAGACGCCGTTTTGAAACATCGCTGCAGCTACGCTCTTTGTCGGAGGGGACGGCAAATTTGCGCACGCACTCTGGAAACTTCGAATAAAGCATACCTAAAATTTCACATTCGTACCATTGTTGTTGGCTGAGCAAGTATGTGTGGTACATTACTTTCTGGCCGACATTCGTACATTTCGTGTATAAGGAAAGATTATGTAGCGGGTTTCTCATTCAGAAGTAGCAAGTGATATTGATTATTTGTGTTAAGATCGTGTTGTGCCCCAAGCAAGGTGAAACGTCTGCCAAAGCAGGTGCAATTCGACAATGACATGATCGTGTTTAGTCGGAATTGCAGTTTCTTGATATTACTGTCTGCGGTCGTTGTGACAGAATGACTGTCCTTCCTCTGTGCGGGCCGGCCGCGGTGGCCGAGCGGTTCTAGGCGCTTCAGTCCGGAACCGCGCGACTGCTACGGTCGCAGGTTCGAATCCGGCCTCGGGCACGAATGTGTGTGATGTTCTTAGGTTAGTTAGGTTTACGTAGTTCCACACACTATCTGCAGGGGGGGGGGGGGGGGATGATGGAAAGGGACAGGGGGTAGTGTAGTAGGTACTTCCAAGTCACGCAGCTGGGAATGCCGTGCCATCTTTTTACAGGCAATCTTTTATATAGCCAGCAGTGGGAAGAGAAATGGGCTGTAGCCTTCACACATGACATAGCCCTTGCAGCTGGACGGTCAGTATACTTATCACAATATATAGATTAACAATAAACAAAGCTAATACGACCTTGAAATACAAGTAGACAGTACAATAACTATTTTACTTAACTGGATAACGTTACATTAATGAAAGAAATAAACTTTTTTCTCAGTCCACGCTGTAAGATGGTACAGGTTGGGCGAAAAAAAGGAGGTGAACAGAAGTAGATTCGCGCAAGTGAAGAAGGTGTCCTTCATTAAAAATTTCTACTTCTCTCCGATATGTAGACGACGAAAAGGTTTCCAGAAATGTACGTCTGGAGTACGTCACTGTAAGTGAAACGAGGACAATCGTGAATTGGAAAAAGAATGAACTGGAAGCATCTGAAACGCGGAAGAATGTTAAAAAAAGGAGGGGGCGAGAGGGTAGGGGCTGGATCAGTTTCGTGATGGAGAAATACTAACAGAGTCGACATGTTAAGGGCTATCTGCTTCAGTAGCTATGAAGAATTAATAAACGAAGAAAGTGTAGGGAAGAAGTAGCGGGGATAAAGAAAGAGTAAAACACGTAAAATACTGGCAGAGATTGTTGGATGTAGTAATGTAAAGTGTGAGAGACTGGTGAAAGACAGGAAAAGATGAAGGGCAGAATCGTATAAGCTGAGGGCCTGATAAATTTAAAAATGAAAAGTGGCTACTCCACTTCCGGCTGGCTGCACACATCCACTAATGGACTGTCTTGGCGATGAAGTTCTGGTAACAGTAAGGCTGCTTGAAAGGTAGAAGAAATGGAGCAAGTAAGATTAAGGTTTAAAGTTCTTGTCGAAGATTAAGCACTTACAGACGAAGTTGAAGTTCATATTGAACAAGAATGAGGCAGGAAGACTGCTATGGCCTTTTCAAAGTATACAGCAGCCATTCGATTTTGATTTTCTGAAAACCATGGAAAACATAAAGCTAGAAGATAGGACAGAGGACCTTAACCCCAGTACTCAGCCTCGCTGAGTCCAGGATTTCAGTAAACTTGTTGACGTTGTTCATATATGCAATGTTATTAGCAGATATGGACACGTTGCTCTTAACGATAAATTTTATTTCAGTCGAACGCTCACCTACATTGTATATAGCTAAACAGGTTTCGACTGACCAATCAATCATTCGATACCATCATCTACAGCGTCACACCTGTAGAGGATAACGATATTTTTATGTGATGTATCTTCTTCGAACTGTCGATACTATCTTTCCATACACTCGTTTCGTTTGTTATGATGATCGGAAAGCTCACGAATCCCTCTCGCCTTAACAAAACGAGTCCACATGTATAAAAAAAACCTTCAAACTTCTGATTACTTTGAAAAATGAGTTAATATATTAAGTATTTGACGTTAAGCATGTAAAACCTGCATGGCTGAAGACAGAGCATTTCATCCATCTTTATTTTTATCACGCTATATTTTCTGAACTTTGTGTCGTACAATGATACATTTTTCCAGGTACAGTCAGTGGTGTATGTTGAATACATACGTACATACATATCTAGCGATCACAGACCATGCAAACCACCCGTTAGTTCCACAGACTGCGTCTATACCTCTCTGTATTGTTCTCGGTTCCTCCAGGTGCACCGAGCGAGGTGGCGCAGTGGTTCGACACTGGACTCGCATTCGGGAGGACGACGGTTCAATCCCGCGTCCGGCCATCCTGATTTAGGTTTTCCGTGATTTCCCTAAATCGCTACAGGCAAATGCCTGAATGGTTCCTTTCAAAGGGCACGGCCGACTTCCTTCCCTGTCCTTCCCTAATCCGACGAGACCGATGACCTCGCTGTCTGGTCTTCCCCAAAACAACCAACCAATCCTCCAGGTGCCTTCAGTCCCCAAGGCTGTCTGGTTCTTCAGGCAAATGCCTGAATGGTTCCTTTCAAAGGGCACGGCCGACTTCCTTCCCTGTCCTTCCCTAATCCGACGAGACCGATGACCTCGCTGTCTGGTCTTCCCCAAAACAACCAACCAATCCTCCAGGTGCCTTCAGTCCCCAAGGCTGTCTGGTTCTTCGCCAGCTCATCCATCCGGCGTTGTCTTGGTCGCCTTGCGGGGCGTGTGTCGTCTGGTTCCAACTCAAGTGCATTCTTCACATGTCTTTCTTCCCGCATACGGGCTACGTTTCCAGCCACATGGATTGTTTTCCTCTTCAGCTACTGTACGATTGTTGGTTCTTACATCAGGAGGTAGACTTCTTCGTACTTCCTTCTCCTCCATTCTCCTTTATCTAAAATCAATCGCCATATCTTCCTCACTACTCTCCTTTAAATATTAATGTTTATTTTTCTTTTCTCGTTTAGGCATGGTCCCTGTTTCTGTGTTACATATTCTGTGCTACATATTCTCACCTTAGTGTTCGCTGATATTTATTTTGTGCTTCTCATCTATCTGAGGCAATACATGCAATTCATACTCACTGCCTGTCTTTCCATGACGTCTATTTATATGTTTATACAAAAAGGATTAGTAATAAATAAGTACTAAATTAAATCGCCAAGACTGATGCTGAAGATTTACCTTATGAACGCTGGAAATGTAGTAAACGATATTTTTTCTTCTTTCCATTATTTTGTCGAAGTTGTTTGTGGGAAAGATATGGAAAAGATTTCAAATTAGGGGGAAAGGTCATTGGGAGTCGCTAAGTCCTCTCATTCTCAAATACTAGATGAACTCAGACTAGGTATATGCACATGATGAATAACGCTGTCTCACGATAAATACTCAGTTTCTAACACTCTTTTCTTATAGTGTTAAAACTTTGACGTAAGAATGTACATCTCAATGTGTAGATGTCGAACACATTTAATTTCGGTCAATAAATATATGAGATACTGAAAATCAGCTGCTTGTTGTCCCTGTGAACAATAGGATAGATAACCTGCAACTGGACGTCGTGTCGGTCTTAGCGTTTAGTAATGCAGGTGGTTTTAGGGCACTAAACTGCATGGGGGTCAGCGTCCTACATTGTTCCTTCCTGAAACATATTGTGGAATGAATTATATTGCATAGAGAGTCAAACAGAAAACGAAAAATCTATTTTCTCTCTCTCCATCTCTCTCTCTTTCTCTCTCTCTCTCTCTCTCACACACACACACACACACACACACACACACACACACACACACACACACACTCTTTCCTTAAATAAATAAATAAATAAATTTTTCTGAAGAATAGAGACTGACGTGTATTACACAGATACTTTTTTATCAGAGATACAGTCATTGAAGATGTTGTCAACCGTAGCCGTCTTCAGATTCCGTAAGTCTTAGGCACCATGTGGTACGCGAAGTGACTAGACTACAACAAATCTTTGACCATACACTACGTCGACGCTTTATTATCCATATACCGCCTAACACATAAACTGTAACGTTGGCCTTAGTATGGCCGCAACCTGTCACAATCAAAAAAGTGTTCAGTGATTTTGTCTAGAATATATAACGGAGCAGAAAATGTCATTTTCAGCAAGCGAAAAGCTTGATATATTAACTGCAAACAATTTAGACTAGATTTAACTTTGATTTATACGAATATCAGTCTAAGTTACGTGTTTTGATTTTATCCATACTGGATGAGAGGTCATGGTTGTGAACGTCAATGTTAAAAAATATATCGACCCAACCACTTGTTTACAGTGTAAAACACTAAGATTGACACGCTTCGGAAGTCAAGCTTCCATCATCAGAATAATAAAAAGTAAAAGGAACTGTTAAAACTCGCTAAAATGGAACCTGCACCAGGCACAATAAAATTGATAGTAAAATTAAAACATCGTGGTTACTTCCCTTGTTGCAGCCGTGTCTTCTAAGGTGCATCTCAACGATGTTTTAATTTTATTATCAATTTTATTGTGCCTGGTGCATGTTCCATTTTAGCGAGTTTTAAGAGGTTCTTTTACTTTTTATTATTCTGATGATGGAAGCTTGACTTCCGAAACGCATCAATTTTAGTGTTTTACACTATAATCAAGTGGTTGAGCAGACATATTTTTTAACATTGAAGTTACGAATTACTGTACCTCGTCACAATGTATTTTCTTTCCACTAACCATTTCAGAGGGCTGAATATCGCCCATCAGATGGATTATGGTCAATTAATGACGCACGTATTTATTATATTTATGACATAGGGTGATCTGTAGCACAGTATGATGGCAGAAGACAAAAAAACAGGCCGCTATTTTCACATCAGTATTCGTAAGCTTCCACAGTGAACGTTGTACCTAAACAGGATTCGGTATGGTACTGTGTGCTACCAGACATTGCCACAGGTTATTCAAAAGTCGTACATGCAATTCATACATACTTCTTTGATGTAAATAACCTGATTGTGGTGGTTCCACTCTTCGAAAGACGTGGAGAAAATAAAAATAAATTGTAAATTGTAGGAATAATTTGTAATTTCAGTTCAAAATGGATATTCGAGAATTTCGTTTTTTAATAAAAGATTTAGACGTTTGTAAGGAAACAACTGCCATAGAAAGTCCATAAAAATCACCGTACCTTTCAACTACTCTGAATCGAAGACTTCAGTGTCGGTTGACGTACGACTGAATGAGGTGTCTACGGCAACGCCGCCTAGAGAAAGTTAGCCTCAGTGTGCCTCCAATGTTCCAAGCACCCTAAGTGCCGGTGTAAATAATTCCGCGTTGTCGGTCAACAGATTTATGACGACTCCACCCGTCCAAGTGAAGAACTTGCTAAGTATTGTGCTGTGCTGATGACTGACAAGCGGAGAGTCCGATAAAGAGACTCTCCAATACTGAGCGACTGTTATTAGTGAGCAGTTTCCAACGTCTGACCACCTCTTTCCAGTTCGACTCCTTGTCTAATACTCACTGGCAGACAACATGAATTTAAAAAGTAAGTAGCTGATTGACGGTTATTTCCACCTTAACTTTTCATCAGTAATTTCGTTTATTCTGGGCTCTGTCTCGTAACACGCAATGTTACTGTAATTCATGTTTATCTCCCGTTATTAGTGGTATTATTGTTTATGAATACGGACAGCTACTCGTGTCCTGCAGTCACGTTTCCCGCTCTCTGATACCTTTTAGTGAGAAAAGAAACCCCGTTCCTCTCTTTCGGAAACTTCAGTTTCTCTTGTAGCCATTTGACACTAAGCTAAGACGTCGACAGGTTGTGGTAACTACCTTTCATCACAGACATTCTATACGCGATTTACAAATTCACTTTGTACGGCCCCATCTTTAACCAAATATCCTCAAATACTATCACCCAAGTGGGCCGTTCTTACTTCATGTACATTTGGTACAGTTATAGAGTCATCTATACCTTTGGCTAAAAACATCTATTTCCTGTATAAGCAGAAATCTTTTAAAGGTTCATCCATCACTACTGCCGTTCCTATACCAGTTTCAACATTGCGTGGCACCACTTTTCGCACGTCCCAACATTCGTCTTCAGCTCTGTGTCCGCACTGTAGTTTTACTGTGTTCGAATTGAATAAGATGATGCTGAGCGAAGTATATCAGATAATAAGACGTTAGAATTAGTAGATGGTTTTTACTATTTGGGCAGCAAAATAACTTACGGTGGTCGAAAGTAGCATATTGGTAGTTGGTTAGTCACATATTCCATAGTTCATATAAACGATTCTTTTATCGAAATGATGTGGAAGAAGACAGTTTGGAGGGTACATATCCATATTTACGTTATCATTATAGAGCGCAACACTTTTTTTAGTCGTACGCATTCAAGCACATTTGGAAACAAGGTGTTTTAGTTTTGTTTTGCAGGCTACCAATTTTTATACACAAAACCGTTCGAGAAAATAGAAGGTGTTGTCCAAGAGAAATGATTTGAGGTTAGATATAAAATTTCCTTTGCTACCTGTCAGGTTGTTTAAGCCTTTGGGCAAATAGTCAAAGTGTTTTGTTGCTGCTTATTAAACACATTTATGAACCACTGACAGCTTTAATAGTGGAAAATGAAAGCCAATTTTCCCTTACTATTTCTTCTCATATTGAGGTGAATTACACTACTGGACATTAAAATTGCTACACCAAGAAGAAATGCATATGATAAACAGGTATTCATTGGGCAGATATATTATACTAGAACTGAGATGTGATTACATTTTAACGTGAGAAATCAATACCCAGAACAACCGCCTCTGGTCGTCATAACGGCCTTGATACGCCTGGGCATTGAGTCAAACAGAGCTTGGATGGCTTGTACAGGTACAGCTACCCATGCAGCTTCAACACGATACCACAGTTCATCCAGAGCAGTGACTGGCGTATTGTGACGAGCCAGTTGCTCGGCCACCATTGACTAGACGTTTTCAGTTGGTGAGCGATATGGAGAATGTCCTGGCCAGAGCAGCAGTCAAACATTTTCTGTATCCAGAAAGGCCCGTACAGGACCCGCAACATGAGGTCGTGCATTACCCTGCTGAAATGTAGGGTTTCGCAGGGATCGAATGAAGGGTAGAGGTACGGGCCGTAACACATCTGAAATGTAACGTCCACTGTTCAGAGTGCCGTCAATGGGAAAAAGAGGTGACCGAGACGTGTAACCAGTGGCACTCATCACGCCAGGTGATACGCCAGTATGGTGATGACGAAAACATGCTTCCAATGTGCGTTCACCGCGATGTCCCCAAACAAGGATGCGACCATCATGATGCTGTAAACAGAACCTGGATTCATCCGAAAAAATGACGTTTTGCCATTCGTGCACCCAGGTTCGTCGTTGAATACACCATCGCCGGCGCACCTGTATGTGCTGCAGCGTCAAGGGTAACAGCAGCCATGGTCTCCAAGCTGATAGTCCATGCTGCTGAAAACGTCGTCGAATTCGTGTAGATGGTTGCTCTCTTGCAAACGTCCCCATCGATTGACTCAGGGATCGAGACGTGGCTGCACGATTCGTTACAGCCATGCGGATAAGATGCCTGTCATCTCGACTGCTAGTGATACGAGGCCGTTGAGATCCAGCACGGCGTTCCGTATTCCCTCCTGAACCCACCGATTCCATATTCCGCTAACAGTCATTGGATCTCGACCAACGCGAGCAGCAATGTCGCGATACGATAAACCGTAATCGCGATAGGCTACAATCCGACCTTTATCAAAGTTGGAAATGCGATGGTACGCATTTTTCCTCCTTACACGAGGTATCACAACAACGTTTCACCAGGCAACGCCGGTCAACTGCTGTTTGTGTATGAGAAATCGGTAGGAAACTTTTTTCATGTCAGCACGTTGTAGGTGTCGCCACCTTCGCCAGCCTTGTGTAAATGCTCTGAAAAGCTAATCATTTGCAAATCTCAGCATCTTCTTCCTGTCGTTTAAATTTCGCGTCTGTAGCAAGTCATCTTCGTGGTGTAGCAATTTTAGTAGCCAGTAGTGTGTTTATGAAGAAATTCATTAGCGAATGTTAGTAGTGCGACATCACATATAAAGTATCTAGCTCCTTGAAGAAGTACCTATATACCATCTATGGGTTGCTTTTATGCAAGCAGTACTTCCTTTCTAAGTGATGAGCTACACCAGAAAATTATTGCATAAGATATTATTGACTGGAAATATGCAAAGTATAGCCAGCCGGAGTGGCCGAGCGGTTCTAGGCGCTACGGTCTGGAACCGCTCGACCGCTACGGTTGCAGGTTCGAATCCTGCCTCGGGCGTGGATTTGTGTGATGTCCTTAGGTTAGTTAGGTTTAAGTAGTTCTAAGTTCTAGGGGACTGATGACCTCCGATGTTAAGTCTCATAGTGCATCATGAGGTTAATTCCTTCATTTACAAGATTAGAAATTACACGAAAAGCAAAAGTAGATGAACTTAAATATTTTGAGAAGTCAGTAACACGCTTCTTCTAGTTGAAGTTTTCATCAGTCTCCATAAACAAAAATGACGGATATTCTACCTCATTTACTGACTCCTGCTACTGACTGTGCTACATCAACTGTTTGTTGTACAGAACGGAATGAAGTGTGATTTTCTAATTTTAGAGGGAGTCCATTTTCTGAGAACCATTTGGTATTTCCTTGTAAATATCATAAAATCACTTCTGTTGGTTTTTAGCTTACGCAGTTTATTATAACCTAGTACCGTCTGTCAGAGTAACAGTTGTACTTGTTGAATGTTAAGCAGAAGTCATTTATATGCATGAGGAATTAGGAGTGGACGCAAAAGTGAATCCTGTGTGACTCACCAATAATTAAAATTTTCTACCTCTCCAACATTGTTTGAATAGTTCTGCAGAACATTTTGTATTCTGTTTGTTAAGTATGAATCAAACCAGCTGTACAGAAAACCATCGATTTCATAAAACTTGGGTTCTTCTCTGAAAGTAACATGATCTGCACAATAAAACAACTTAGAAATATCACAAAGGGTATTGTAATATTAGGTGAGTGAATGTAAAAATAGTATTCTCAATCGAGCAACCCTTCTGGGAACCGTTTTTGATATGCTAATAAACTTCATTGTAAGACTAGTCTTGAGTATACTTTCGAATGTTTTCGAAAAAGATGCCAATAATGAAATTTCTTGTCACCTTTCTTATGAAGAGATTTAACAATTACATATTTTAATGTCTGGGAAAATTTGCTATGGCTGTGATGCAACACACAAATTATTTCACTAAGGTCATCACTTAAGTTAGAACCAATTTTTAAAATTTTGTTTGAAATTACATCAAAATCGTATGAGCTTTTGTTTTTTGATGTTTTTTGTACTTCCAGTAATTTAGATGATGGATGCTGGTGCTACTTGTAGTTGGTCAAAGTTCTGTAAAATGTCATTTTAATACACCTACTTGCTTCTTCACTGAACCATTAAATCCTATGTTTGCTGTTATGTTTGAGAAGTGGTTGTTAAGAATACCTCCAATTTGTGAATTATCAGTCACAGTATTTTCATTTAGTTTAATTATTATGGCAAGAGTAGTTTGTAAACACTGAATATAAATTTATGCGTTTCGAAGTACGTTATGAACGTATTTGTCTGGAGAGTAGCGTAATATGGAACAAAAATGTAGAGAATAAAAAAAGCATAGACAAGGAAGAACATGCATTTCTCGGGTGTAGCACTACTGAAAAACGTTTATGATTAGATCGGTAGATCAGATAATTAACGAAGAGATAATAACTCTAATCGGGGAAAAAATGAATTTGTGGCACAAAATGACTATGGATGGTTGACCTGGATGGAACTGTTGGAGGGGGAAGAGAGGGGGGGTGAGATAAAAATTACAAGGATTGACTACAGTAACCAGTAACCAGCTTCTAGAGAGATAAATTGACTTTCGCAGGACACACTAGCACGTGGAAAGTTTCATCAAACAAGTCGCCGAAGGTCAGAGAAACAATAGTAATGTGCAGCGTTACATTCTGTCACCGATGTCTTAGTTCATATCCCAGTACTCTTTCTTTTGTGGCAGCGTTCGTAGCGACAAACAATTCGCTGTAGAAACGGCTTACGAAGTCACCGCCACACTTTTAATAGCGGGCCGACCGGTCCGCTGGAACAGTGAACAGAAAGATGAAAACCCAAACACTCTGATTAAATAAAAGTCGGTACTTATCTTTATTAACGAAGATACAGAAACACTGTAGTGAACTTCGTGTCTACAGAAATCTGTCTAGTTCGAGTCGGAGCGGCTAGGTCAGCGTCGGTTGACGACAAACAACAACTCTGCTGTGATGAACACACAACTGACTAGCAAGTACACAATTCGGTGGCGAGTATACAACTGAGCGGCGAATACAGAACTGTCCTAGCGCTCGCGACTCCAGCGCTTAAGAAACCAGAAGCCAGCGGTGGCGCGCGCAGACTTGCGGCGATTTCCTGTCTCGCTGGCGCTGCTTATGCGGACGGCGTCCGGACTTTGATGCTGCCAACCTTTTGGCAGCGGGCTCGGGTGGCATTACTGGCTAGGATATAACACTCCTCCCCCCCAAATCGCCGCACCGTCGTTGAATAATGACGTGGTGAGCGTCGACGGCGGGGGAGGGGTCTGGCCGCAGGCGTAGCAGAAGAGACCGGGGCGGAGACTGTTGTCGGTGGTAGTCCCCGGTCCGCACCCCAGCATTGGCTGCGCGGGGCCTCGGGAAACACCGACTGAAAACCGAGGTCAGGGTGCACGCCTGTGACCACGGGCGCAGCTTCTGGTACTGGACGCGACGGGGCGTCGGGACCCACGAAGAGAGGCAGCATCTCCTGACGCTGCGTCGACGGCTGCTGAGTGGGCGCCGGACAAGGCGCTGCGGTGTCAGACGCCTTGGGGGTGCCCAAGGAAAGCGGCTGCAGGACAGGCTGCACGGCCACCGCTTGGGAAGGCGGCCCGGCTGAGGGGTCGACGTCCATCAGCTCCGAAGGCGGTGGCGACTGAAGAGGGACCGCAGGCGCCGGAGCGACCACCTGGGGCGCACCCGGAAGAAGCTGCGCGGGAGGCATCAACGGGACGGGCTGTCGGCGTGGTAGCGGCGACGGCTGCTGCAGCTGCCCTGGGGGCGGCAGCGAAGTCGGAAGGCGCGGCTGGAACCCGCCGCGGACCAAATCGGTGGACAAAGAACGAGCGGCAGAATCCGGGCGGCCAGCGTGGCGCAACTGGTTCTGATGCCTCCTGTGCACCCCAGTAGCACCTTTAACAGTATAAAAACCGCGACCCCGGACACTTATCACGGTACCACGTTCCCAACGACGGCGACCGTGATAAACTCTGAAAAAAACGGCGTCGTTGCGCTGAAAACGCGTGCGATGCTCAGAAGCGGCGGGTCGATCCGGGGGGTGCAACAACCGTAGTAGGGTGCGATGACGACGGCCGTGGAGAAGCTCCGCAGGCGAAGGGCCGTCGCGTGGCGTGGTCCGGTACGACGACAGGAACGTGATGAGGGCCTGCTGACGAGAGTGCGTAGCACGAAGGCGGTCCATATGATCCTTGAATGTGCGTACAAAACGTTCCGCTGCACCATTCGATTGAGGGTGGAACGGCGGAGTAAGAACATGGCGAATGCCATTGGCAGAACAAAAACTTTCAAATTCAGCAGAGGTAAATTGTGGACCATTGTCAGACACTAAAACTTCTGGAAGACCCTCAATACAAAAAATTGAAGTCAACGCCTGTATAGTTTGTGCAGACGTTGTAGACTGCATGGGCACAACAAACGGAAAATTACTAAATGCATCTATCACGATGAGCCAACGAGAATTCCAATATGGACCAGCGAAATCAATATGTACTCGCTGCCAGGGACCGGCAGGGCGTGCCCACTCAAAATAGCGTTGAGGCGGAGCAGCTTGGTGTTCGGCACACGTCGAACAATCTGTAGACATCTGCGTAATCTGCTTATCAATGCCGATCCATGTACAATGACGGCGGGCAAGCTGCTTGGTGCGGACCACTCCCCAATGACCTTGATGCAACAAGTCGAGGACCTTGGATTGGAGCACTTGGGGAACCACTACCCGAAGCTGGTCATTCTCGGTGCGTAACAGCAAAACTCCGTG
The DNA here is from genome assembly GCF_023864345.2 of Schistocerca serialis cubense. Lineage (NCBI taxonomy): Eukaryota > Metazoa > Arthropoda > Insecta > Orthoptera > Acrididae > Schistocerca > Schistocerca serialis. The sequence goes on from NC_064645.1 coordinate 149,288,142, forward strand.
CGAAACAGACAACAGATGACGTTGCGGATAATAGCGACGAACCACAGGATCCGATATGTCCTTTGCCTTGGACGGCCAACCACGTTGAACAAAACGTAATAGTAAACTCAGATGAGGATCCGTAGCTGTCTCACGTGCCACCTGACGATAATCAATCGGAAAATCCCGGAGGAATTGATGCTCATCGGCGTCAATCTGATGGCAAGAGTCGTCAGAGGAATCGAAGACATCATCCGCAGCAATCGGCAATCTAGAAAGCGCGTCAGCGTTTGCATGCTGAGCTGTAGGGCGATACAGTATCTCATACTGGTATTGTGATAACAAAAGAGCCGAACGTTGTAGTCTCTGAGCTGTCCGCTGAGGAACTGGTTTAGACGGATGAAACAGTGACGTCAGGGGCTTGTGATCTGTTACTAAATAGAATGGTCTACCATAGAGGTAGTGATGGAATTTTGTGACACCGAACACAATAGCCAACGCTTCCTTGTCCAATTGGCTATAATTACACTGAGCTTTGTTTAGCAATTTAGATGCGAACGGAATAGGACGTTCGGTGTTACCGACTCGGTGAGACAACACAGCACCGAGGCCGAAAGAAGAGGCATCACAAGCTAACACCAGAGGCTTGTTAGGGTCGTAATGGACCAGACAACGATCATTCAATAAAGCCTCTTTAAGCTGCTGAAAGGCTGGTTGGCAATCAGCTGACCACACAAACGGAACATTCTTACGGCGGAGACGATGCAACGGTGCAGCAATCTGTGATGCATTAGGTATAAACCTAATATAATATGTCAATTTGCCAAGAACTGCTTGCAATTCACGCAGATTGCGAGGGGCGGGCAAATCACGAATAGCTGCTAAATGTGACTGGGAGGGATGAATGCCTTGAGCATTAATAACATGTCCCAGATACTCCATCTCCGTAAGGAAAAATGAACATTTATCGATGTTGCAACGTAGGCCTGCCTGAGACAACACTAAACAAACACTCCAAATTACGGAAATGTTCAGCAGGCGTCCGACCGGACACAATATCGTCTAAATAGTTGCAACACGATGGCACATTAGCCAGAAGTTGTGACAAAAAACGCTGAAAAACAGCTGGAGCTGACGCACAACCAAAAGGCAAACGCAGAAAACGGAACAACCCCAACGACGTGTTTATGACAAAATACTGTTGTGATTGCTCGTCGAGGGGCAATTGCAAATATGCCTCACGGAGATCAATTTTGGAAAAGAAACGAGCTTCCCCTAACTTATCCATCAGCTCGTCCGGTCTAGGCAAAGGAAAAGAATCAATGACAGTCTGAGGATTAACTGTCGACTTAAAATCAGCACACAAACGTAACTTGCCAGACGTTTTCTTTATAATAACTAAGGGAGAAGCCCACTGGCTCGTTGAAACGGGTTGAATAACACCGTTGTTTTGCCAACGACGAAGTTCATCTTCTACAGGTGCCCGGAGGGCGTGAGGCACTGGACGAGCACGAAAAAATCGAGGCTGAGCATTATCTTTTAACGTAATATGAGCGGCAAAGTTCGCAGCACAACCTAGTTCGTCTTTAAATATGTCACTGTATTGTTTACACAAAGCGGTTATGCTGTCTTGAGGAACAACAACAGAATTAATTTGCAACACATTGTCTTGGATAGACAGGCCAAACAAGTCAAAACAGTCTAATCCGAAAATGTTTACACTGTCTGTAGCGCGGAGCACTGTGAATGAAACTGTTTTTGTATTGCCACGGAATGTGGCTGGCACGCTACATACACCTAACACAGGAATTTGTTCTCCACTATAAGTAGCCAAAGAATGTTTTGCCGCTGAAAGTTTAGGGCGGCCGATAGCCGCATACGTAGCACTATTTATGAGGGTCACAGACGCACCAGTGTCTAATTGAAAATTGAAGGTCTTATCCTGGATGCGTAGCTTCACAAATAGTTTATTACACTGTCTCTGGATCGGTGCAGTGGAGGCGGAAGACACAAAATCAGCGCGTTTAGCGCGTGTTCGCTGCTTACGACAACTTGTGGGTTGGGCGGGTGGAACAACAACTCCCGCTTCACTTGCAGTCTGTACATTACTTTTTACAGCGTTTGAATTACGCTTGGCTCGCATAGCAGAGGGCTGAGTGGGTGGCTTATTGCGAACAAGTTTATTACCCACACGAACCGTGGTAGAGTCTTTAAACGCGACCTTCTGGGAGGGCTGGCTTTGAAGAACATGAATATCCATGGGCTGGGCAGCACTAGAATCGTTCTTGCGTTTACGCAAACAAACAGTCTGGATGTGTCCTTTCCTTTGACAAAAGTGACAAACCGCGTTTCTTAACGGGCAACGTTCACGAGGATGAGCAAGAACACACTTAGGGCAATACTTAACTCTATCATTTTGCACCCGCGGCTGACGAATGTGTTTAACATGACGCGGCCTGCTAGTGTTTACAGTCTGACTCTGCCGGTGGGGCCGCGGGCGTGACATAACTTGCTTAGCACAGCAATTTGAGAAATACATGGCTGATCTAACTCACACTCAGCATAGTCAAAAGTATCTTGGGCTTCAATGATGTTCATCACAGTCTCTAATGACGGGTCAGGCAACTTTAAGATAGCAGCACGAATACGAGAATCTGCAATGTTTTGAGTAACAGCGTCTCGTAACATGACATCACTGTAGGAAGCTCCACACACACAATTAAATCGGCACTGACGGGTGAGGCCCCGTAAATCTGTTAGCCACTGTTTATTAGATTGATGTGGCAGTTTCTTTAATCTGAAGAACTTGAATCTGGCTGCTGCCACATGAACTCGCGACTCGAAATACTCAGCAAGCTTGTTAACAACAACGTCATAGTCTAAAGCTTCTGGCCTGGATTCCGGGAACAACTTACAAAGTAGTCGATAGACTTCCACGCCTGCAGTGGAAATTAAATAAAGCTGCCGCTCAGTACCTGTGATTTTGTAGACTGTCATGTGCGCCTACAACTGCGCGAAATATTCTCGCCTTCTTCTCTTGATGCATCAAAAGCACGGAAAGGTGGTGCTGCCTGAGCTTGTTCCTTTTGTGTTGGAGGATTAGCCGCTTGTTTGGCGATTGCTTCCACCAGACTTTGTATTTGCTGACTCTGTAACAAGATCAACTGTTGTAATTCGGCAGACATAGTGAACACAAATTAAACCAGCCCCCAAAATTTTATCGCGATAATTAGTATAACCAGAAACAAGTTGAACCAGCCCTGCACACGAGTTCGGAAGTCCTCGTCGCCAGTTTTGTAGCGGCGTTCGTAGCGACAAACAATTCGCTGTAGAAACGGCTTACGAAGTCACCGCCACACTTTTAATAGCGGGCCGACCGGTCCGCTGGAACAGTGAACAGAAAGATGAAAACCCAAACACTCTGATTAAATAAAAGTCGGTACTTATCTTTATTAACGAAGATACAGAAACACAGTAGTGAACTCCGTGTCTACAGAAATCTGTCTAGTTCGAGTCGGAGCGGCTAGGTCAGCGTCGGCTGACGACAAACAACAACTCTGCTGCGATGAACACACAACTGACTAGCAAGTACACAATTCGGTGGCGAGTATACAACTGAGCGGCGAATACAGAACTGTCCTAGCGCTCGCGACTCCAGCGCTTAAGAAACCAGAAGCCAGCGGTGGCGCGCGCAGACTTGCGGCGATTTCCTGTCTCGCTGGCGCTGCTTATGCGGACGGCGTCCGGACTTTGATGCTGCCAGCCTTTTGGCAGCGGGCTCGGGTGGCATTACTGGCTAGGATATAACACTTTCCATACATCTTTTCATCTGTTAATATATTGGCTGCTGCATTCGATACTGCTTACGTCTGCTGAATTTTCTTCAGTAACAACACCCAAGTGAATTCACTAAGAAAGATTTAAGGCCCCGTCCAGGGATCCTCGTTTAGGTTTCTCTAAACGGGAAATTGTCTCTTTAGAGAAGTTACAAGGCATTCCTTGTAAATATTACCCCACGATCAGTAACAGTCTCGTCCTGGATCGGACACTAAAGTCTGAACTTCCTATTCTACAACGACAGACTTTTCGAAGATCGTCGAACATTTTAATGGATTAAGTAGATCTTCATGTTTGTGTCTACTGCGAAATATTAGGTTATATTACGTGACGGTCCACTAGCCACTTGTCAACTATTCGCCGGCCGGTGTGGCCGTGCGGTTCTAGGCGCTCAGTCCGGAACCGCGCGACTGCTACGGACGCAGGTTCGAATCCTGCCTCGGGCATGGATTTGTGTGATGTCCTTAGGTTGGTTAGGTTTAAGTAGTTCTAAGTTCTAGGGGACTGATGACCACAGATATTAAGTCCCATAGTGCTCAGAGCCGTTTGAACCATTTTTGTCAACTATTCAAGGCAGGTTTTGAAATCCACCGAAGAATTAGTATGTGAACGATAGCAGAGACGATGTGTCGTTTTGTTTGGCAGTAGTGACTGAGCGAGAGGTTAACGTTTCGTCCATAAGTCTCCGACCGCCTCGATGTAAGGGAAAACTCAATTGTGCTTTCCTGGTCGATTCATTGCGCTTCCTGTCTAGTAGTCAGCTGATACGTTGAAACACGTATGTAACATAGCAGCGATGGCGAGGCATTGTAGCATCTGTGACCAGAGAGTTTGCGCTTGACCGCGCGAGTGTTGCGAGCGGTTCTCAGTCTGTCGTCAGTCGTTGCGAGTCTGTAGCTCTGTGTAGTCGTGCAGTGCAGTACGCTAGTAGTCGTCATGCAGAGCGGTCGGTCAGTAGTAGCAGCCTAGTGCGGTTGTGTGATGTAGGCGGTCGGCAACACTGGTCAAGATGCTGAATGAGGTACACTGTTAATTAATATAATCATTAGGCAATGTAAAACTTATTTATTGTAATCAATCTCTAACAAGTCCCCCAATAATAATTTTTATTTCAAAAGCATTTTTCAAAAATTTTATTTTTTATTGAACTAAAGATTTCGTTGCACTTCCCATTTCATTCCACTTCTTTTGAAGAAAAATTTCAGTAAATTCACAGAAAAAAGGAATATTATTATTTGCAATGCAGTTCCTCCAAGCCGTGCGCAGAAATAAGAGCAGAAATTTGACATCCAGTTATTCTGAGGTAAGACTTTAATTATGATTGTTTTACACAGGGCCAAAGACCGATGTTTCGGTTTAATTGAATTTTCTTGTCACTGAATAGACTTTAATTTTTTGCTGAAGAATTTATATTTGAGTCAGATTGCGAATTTCACATGTTTGTTCCCATTGTCAGTACATTTCATTGTGGGCAGGTTACGCATAGAGCAATGACCATTAGCATTCTTAAATAATATTGTCATTCATATAAAATTACTGTGGGGAGGTTACACTCGGCTCCCATTTCTATTAAGTATTGTCTTTCTTTTTTCTTATAAAATTATGGTGGGGAGGTTACACTTGGCGACACCCAGTCCAGGATCGTATTTCGTTGAGAGTCTTTTGAGCAACAGTCAGATATCTGCTCTTATTTGCTTAGATATAATCAGGATTTAGCGCAACGCTTTTACTAATCTTGTGACTTTCCTTCTACAGGTCAACGGCAATTTGTTGCTTTGTTGTATTTGTGTGTTGCTTTTGCATATGTGCTTAATTGTTTTGTGAATAATTTTGACTATTGTTAAAATGCCGCGAAAGACTGTGAATAGTGTATCGCGAGGTATTATGAATGAAATTACCGACGCAAACAACTTTACCGATAGGACATGTGACACGCAGTGTAATGATGACAATCCTGCGTTCACTAACAATCAGTGCATTCCAACCACTAGTGATGACTTTTACCCTGATAATGAACAAACGAACTCAATTGTCTCGTCTGTTAACTTGACGACAATTGATGACGCAGAACGCTCTATAGTAATGAGCGCTGCCGAGCTTAACACACCCGATTTAGAAAATCTAAGTAATGTACAGACAAATTTGTCTAATGAAAATGAACAGGATACACAAGGTACGACAGATTTATTTAATTCCGAAACAATGACTGATAGTATACATTTGACTGACAAACCTTTTTGTAAATCTCAAAATGACCAAATGGTTACAGAAAGTGAAACAATTCCAGATCCACTGTTGAACAGCACAGAGAATAGAAATGCTGACCTTGAGTCGAATCCAATTATGGCTTTGTTGCTACAAATGAGTAAACAACAGAGTGAAGATTTCAAACAACTTAGTGAACAGGTCAAACAACAGAACGAGAAACAAGACAACCTTAGTGAGCAGAATAAACAGTTAAATGAAAAACTTGACAATAATAACGAAAATCTCAAACAACTTAGTGAACAGGTCAGACAACAGAATGAAAAATTGGATGACAATTCCAAACAGCTTAGTGAACAAATTAGAGCCGTTGCCGCGCAGTGCCATGACACTAAGGAACAGTTGCGCGTGGAAAATGAGGCTTGTTCACGAAAAAATAGCGAAGAAATTAAGTCTGTTGCGCAAGAATTAAGGGAAATGCAGACAGCCGCAACAGAAACACTCAGAGACGAAATTAGCGAAGTCGCTAAACAATGCTCTGAAAAAGCTACACAATTACGGGACGAGTTTAAAGCAATGACGGTAGAACTTTCGCGCTAAGTGGACGCAAAGATGGACGCGAAATTCGAACAGCAGAACACTCAGATAAACGAGCGCTTTAATCAGCACATACAAAACAGTGATACGCGTTTCCGCAGATTTATTCAAGATCAAAACAAAGTAAAACGACAAGTCATGGAAACAATCACTGCACAAAGACAAGAGGACAAACGTAAAATATTCGCGAAAGCGAAGACGTATGTAGACAATAATATTACTACAGTGTCCGACAAAATTAATACCATAGAACAATTGAACGCGGAATTACGAGATGAAATTTCTGATCTTAAATCAAAAACAGATACACACACAGTAAATATTCAAACAGTGACAGACAGATTCGAACAATTAGAATTAACACAGGATTGCGATGTCATCAAAGCTGATGTTAAAAAACTGAGCGAAACTACGCGTAAGTTGCAAAAACAGATTAATGCGTCCGATTCTAAAACCGATGATCAGGTTAAAATACTGACTGAAAAATATGATGAATTGGCCAGTCGTATTGATGTTATCGAAAATACTAATGACAATAAATCAGACGATACTGCACCTGTTTCATTTATCCAAACACCTGAATTTCAAAATTTACAGCAGACAATTAATGAGATCGATTCATCTAACAACACGTTACATAGGAAGTTATCAAATTTACAAGAAGTAACAGAGATGAAAAACATTTCAGTTAATAACATACAGAATCCGCCACTTTGCGAACATTTGTCTGACTCACGCAGCGTGTATAATGTGAGCAATTTACAGCAACTACGCGACTTAAAATCTGAAAAGCGATGCAACTTGAAATCCGAAATGACACAGACAAACAGATTCACACACAAACCCGAACGTGTTTTCAAATTCAATGACGAGAATGTAGATTACGAGCAAATTTTATCCGCCAGAAAATGTAAGGAATTTAATAATGACAGCGTACAGGCACACGCTTTGCACTGTATACGACAATTTATCTTTGTACATTCATCGCTATTACCTGTAATGCAGAAACTAGCTTTGAACCAGATGTGACAATTTATTTTTGTATTTTCAACAGCATTGCCTGTAATGAAGAAACAACAATTAGCATGCAGACAGCAATTTATTTCTGAATTTGTACCGCCATTGCCTATAACACAAAAGCTGAAATTTATTTGCAATGCGTAATTGACCTCAGGGGATTCATTACGCTTTAATGAATATGTGCCGTAGCGAGCATAGGGCCCCGAGCTGTAGTAGTGCTGTTTCATCTTTAGTTTTCTGCACTGCTGCCTTCTCTTCTACTATCCTTTATATCTATCAAAACTGCTCTTTAACTATTGCTCTATCTAGAATTAAGAATATGTAATGAAAACCGGATATGAGAAATATTTTACCGAATGTGACAATTTTCAGTAGGCACTCCCGTAACGACAACTACCGCCGTAACTTTATTAACAGATAAAATTTTAATCATCAGTATGTGTAAAATTAGCAGTAACAGCGAATGCATTTTGGTAACAATAGATGTTTTTCACTACAATAGCATGAAAGTCAGCCGGTTAGCATACCTAACCAACAATGGAATGCACAAGGTCAACCAGGCTTTAATGTTCCGCCGCGTGCGCATATAGCCCAAGATCCAACAAATAGTAACGCGCGGCAACAAAGAAATAACTACGTACAGACAACACACTATTTCAACTCGCATCGCAATGCGCCGTATAGAAATTACTATCATGACAGACGTAAAAAGGATGAGCACAATTTTCAGCGTACATTTAATAACAGTCGATCTTATGAGCAGCAACAGCATCAGCAACAACAAATAATCATGAATGGAACAGACAATAGGTGTCATCCATAGCGTAATACGTCAGTAAGAAATAACAGAACAGTTCATATAGTGGATATGCGTCAGCATCCTCACGTAAATAACAGGACGTACGATAGAATTTAACCAGATACAGCACAGATTGCATATTACAGTAACGCAAACATTACTTTTGACACGCAGAATTTTGCTCACGAGAATGTTATTTGAAACATGCTCTGTTGAATGCACCACTTTTATCGCACCCAGATCTTAACAGAAATTTTTCCATTGCCACCGACAGTTCTAACACCGCCTTAGGCGTACATATTTTCCAGGAAATTGAAGAAGACGGTTCTACAGTAATTAAAAACATCGCATTTGCAAGTCGCATTCTGTCACCTGCTGAACGAAATTACTCTGTTACAGAATTGGAAACATTATATGTTGTATGGGCTTTTACGAGATTTAGGCACTTTCTTTATGGCAGACATACCACCGTTTACACAGACCACAGAGCGATACAATTTTTACTTTCGGCTAAACTCACTCACGACAGGTTAAGCAGATGGAAACTATATTTACAAGAATTTAATTTTACGATTGTTCACATTCCCGGCACACAAAATGTTATAGCAGACGCGCTATCGCGTTCTCTCGGCAACAATCAGCAAGACGTAGCAACCAACTTCTGCAAAACAAATTTCAGTGTCATGTACATTCAGCAAGTTGCATTTGAAAACTTTATTTCATCGTCATTACAGGACATAGCACGAGAACAAAATAAAGACAATGTGTGGAAAGAAATTAAACACCTTTGGCAAGATAAGAATAATGTTACGATTAGAAACCACTACACTGTACGCAATGACATTCTGTTTCGCCGCTCTCACCCTGACAGCAACAATTGGTTATTATGCATACCTGACGAACTGGTTAACAAATTAATTTGGTACACTCATTTAAGCTACGCACATTACGGAGCACGAAAATGTTTTCTTATACTGAGACAGAACTGTTATTTTACTAACATGGAAAAACGTATACGACGAGTTTTAGCGTCTTGTAAAATTTGCCAGAAAGCTAAATCAGACACCACTTCACATATTCCTCCTTTATATCCCATTGTACCTGTTAAATTAAGACATATGGCCGCAGTAGGTATTTTTGGTCCGATTCCGAGAACTAACAGAGGTTTTTGCTACATTTTTGTCGCAGTTGAGCTCACTTCAAAATTTGTTACTTTCACTCCGTTACGCAAAGCTACTGCTAAAACTGTTTCGAAAGCATTTGTAAAACAATTTCTATCTCATGTAGGGCATGTAATGAGAGTAATTTCTGATAATGGATCACAATTTCGTAGTAGCGTATGGACACGCATGTTACGAGCCAGAAACATTTCTCCGATCTATATATCCAAGTACCACGCTTCTTCGAACCCTTGTGAAAGATTAATGAAAGAAATTGGTAAACTGTGCCGAATATACTGCCACAAAAGACATATTGATTGGGACACACACATATTCTCATTCCAAGATGTAATTAATTCCATACCAAATGAATCCACTATGCTATCTCCGTCTGTTATACTGAAAAATGCTGAACCACCTAACAAAATTAAAGAATTAATAACATTTCCTACATCTCGTCGATTACGACACCACGAAATAATTGACATTGCGCTGAACAACATCAAACGTGCCGCAGAGCGCCGGAGAAGACAGCAAAAACAGGTTTGTACACGCCGTGACTTTCACGTTGGACAGAAGATACTAGTACGTACACACTATTTATCCAGCAAATTAAAAGGTAAGTGCAGTAAATTTGAACTTCTATACGCAGGTCCGTATCGGATTCGCAGCATCCCTCACCCCAATGTTGTACACGTCGAAACTTTGAGAACTAGAAAATCGAAAGGCAATCACCATATCTCAAACATTAAACCGTTTATTGAGTGAAACCACTGTATGATTCAACACACTATGATGCCATTTACTAATGCAATTATTTCACGTGACTAATTACTGATGATTATCGTATTTTTTCTTGGCAAGTGCCCGGCAAGGTAAGGTTAGCAGGTCGCTTTTCTTGTCGTTACACATCAGACCGTGCACATTTTTCCACTTTTTTGTGTATATGATTGTACTCCAGTTTTGTTTGTATGCACTATGAAATAGTTAAGATATAACACACACCAGTCGACTTTGACATTTTTTTTGCCTTATGACATCTCAACATCGTGACTGTTTCACATTTTTTTTTTTTTTTGCTGCTGCATTGTATTATTCTGTGTATATTTTTGCATTTGAACACTGTCAATGTTTTTGACATATTACGTTTTCTGTCATGTTATGCTGTATGCTTAAGTATGTTACCATAAACCAGTCCTTATTTAGTGGGTATATGATTTAAATGCAGGACATTAATCTCTGTCATCAATTTCAGAAAGAAATGATGCGTGTAAGAAATAAATTCAACAGAAATGGGAATTTCACCTACGGAATAAACGAAAGAAGATGCAATAACTTTATGAGGAAGAGTAAATGGATCAGGATTAACAAGCATTAACAAGAATATACTATACTCATCACAGAATAGCAGTCTTAACTAATTTTTTTTCTTTCAGAATACAAGGTGATTGATGCAGGCTGTCAGACTGAACTACACATCTTAGTTTTAGTGATGAAATATGCTAGAGATAAGGAATAGTTATGTAATGAGTAATGAAGTGATTTTTTGCAGATGATAATGAATACTGATGAATAATGATGAAGGATATGATGTTATGAATAATGAAGTTTTTCTTTACAGATGATGATAATAGTGAAGTTATGATGATTGATAATGAAGTTTTTTCTTTACAAATGAGGATAATGTTGAAGTTTTATATTTATGCTATGTAGTTATTTAAGTATTTGTTGCAGTTTGTTTTGACAGCAGGTGTTATATTGCATAGTAGGATGACGGAAAGTTTTGGAAAGGACAGCTATGGAACACATTTTTATACACATTTCACTACCTGTTAATTCGACGTTCACTACTTTTCAGCATAGTGTGCGTTTCTTCTTTCAGGTCAATAATCCATTTTGTATTTTTTTCCAGGAGAAGTTTTTCATGATACTTGCTAAACCTGTTACTTATTATACCTGTTCTAGTACTTGCATTTTTTTTGTATTTTTACCCATTTGTGTTTATCATTTATAAATGTGATCACATATACTGCCTTGTTACATAACCTTGCTACAGCTGACTCATGACGAATGACGTTACCTATCCTCGTTTGCAGCAATAGGTCAAAAGCAAATAGTGTTATGCCTCAGCAATTAATTATCGATCCCAACGCAATGCATTGCTAACAAAAAAAAAAAAAAAAAAAAAAAGGTATTACCAGTCCCAAATAGTGACACCAGTTTGAGACAATTCTGAATAATACTGATTAGCTCTGAATAGTACGTCACTTGAGTAATGACTTCTTAATGAGACAAAAAAAAAAGGTATATATTTAAGATAATGCTTTGTCACTAGCTAATAACTGCCACTGTTTATTGTAATGAGACTACTTATAGTGCCTGTGATTATTAATACTTTGATTGTAATTAACTGATTTTAATAATGACTTTGTAATGATCTGAATACTACTGAATGAAGAACACTGTTTATTGTAATGAGTACTTGTAATGCCCATGATTATTAATGCTATGACTGTAATTAACTGATTTTTAATAATGACTTCGTAATAATCTGAATAATACTGAATGATGATTCTATTCAATACTTGCTGGCCACTGAGTGCCAATAATTAATGTCACTCCACGAATTGTTATTAATTATGCCATTGATTAGCTCTTGTTTCCAATGTTGATACTTTGTAACCAGAAAGGAATGTGACTGTTTAATAATGCTTTGTAATTAGGAGAAGGTTAATGATTCTTAATTATACTCTGTAACTGAAAAGAATGCGATTATTTCATAATATTTTGTAACCAGGAAAAGAAGGCTACTGATTCTATGTAAAACAATTAATGAACATTTTTCTGTAATACTGCATACTTAGTACAGAAATGTTCAATAACTGGGCTATGAATGCCGCAAAATACTAATGAAGACTGTAATTGTCAATGGTATGTGACATAATGTCCTTCACCTCATGAGTTAACTACCCTGAATTATTGCAATGTCCATTTGTCCTGTTTATCCTAGTGATCATGGAGCACTATATTTGGTTTTGCACTAATTCTACGTTGGTGTGCCTTGTAAGAGCGTGGTGTTGACACGACATGCTGTCCACCACCGTGAGCGATGAAGACATTATTATGGTCCCACTGTTTGGTGTACGTAAGGTACTGCCAAAATGAAAACATGGAACATTACTACGACAGTTCAGTGTCTTGGCTACACTGATAAATTCTGATGGGAAAAGAACTTCAAGTTGTGTCACTTGGTGTTGTACTTCTGTGGAAAGATATGGACTTTCAGAACAGCTGTGTGCAATCTAAAGTGCTACAACCATGATGCAATCCTTCCCTTTTCTATCCTGATTCTTGTCACATAAAGAAAAAATTTTTTGCTAACATCATTTATGTTCATAGGTTATACATTTTTCGATTCGCTGAACTCCAATGCGAGTACACTTATGTCACTTGTCATCATGATATTTTTTCTTACCAGTCTGTTTATTTGTTCTGAATATGCTAAAGAATTTTTTCAGTGCCTGTGCACTTTGTTGTCTGTCAAATAATTTGTATATGCATTTTTTTCTGATTTGCTACTATGCTTTGTATTCACATTTTGTCTTTGTCTGATATATTTTGTACTTAGTGCGTGTGCACAACATTTAAATATTCAGTAAGTTGTAGAATTTTGTTAATTAAAGAAAAATTTTGCCGCGCTTGGCAAGTCCAAATGACTCACCATCGCTGCCAAATTTTTGCCCCCCCAGTGGAGGGTTATGAAACATGTATGTAACATAGCAGCGATGGCGAGGCATTGTAGCATCTGTGACCAGAGAGTTTGCGCTTGACCGCACGAGTGTTGCGAGCGGTTCTCAGTCTGTCGTCAGTCGTTGCGAGTCTGTAGCTCTGTGTAGTCGTGCAGTGCAGTACGCTAGTAGTCGTCATGCAGAGCGGTCGGTCAGTAGTAGCAGCCCAGTGCGGTTGTGTGATGTAGGCGGTCGGCAACACTGGTCAAGATGCTGAATGAGGTACACTGTTAATTAATATAATCATTAGGCAATGTAAAACTTATTTATTGTAATCAATCTCTAACAAGTCCCCCAATAATAATTTTTATTTCAAAAGCATTTTTCAAAAATTTTATTTTTTATTGAACTAAAGATTTCGTTGCACTTCCCATTTCATTCCACTTCTTTTGAAGAAAAATTTCAGTAAATTCACAGAAAAAAGGAATATTATTATTTGCAATGCAGTTCCTCCAAGCCGTGCGCAGAAATAAGAGCAGAAATTTGACATCCAGTTATTCTGAGGTAAGACTTTAATTATGATTGTTTTACACAGGGCCAAAGACCGATGTTTCGGTTTAATTGAATTTTCTTGTCACTGAATAGACTTTAATTTTTTGCTGAAGAATTTATATTTGAGTCAGATTGCGAATTTCACATGTTTGTTCCCATTGTCAGTACATTTCATTGTGGGCAGGTTACGCATAGAGCAATGACCATTAGCATTCTTAAATAATATTGTCATTCATATAAAATTACTGTGGGGAGGTTACACTTGGCTCCCATTTCTATTAAGTATTGTCTTTCTTTTTTCTTATAAAATTATGGTGGGGAGGTTACAACGTTTGTTAACAATGTGGTTCTATCAGATTCATTATCTTCTCATATGTAGTATGTACCCTACCTTTAAAGTTAGATTTACACAGATCACGCGGGAGTCGTAACTTCTTTGTGAGAACGAACTAATGGGTAGCAACGACTAATTTGTACCTTGCATACACTTACAACTTGCGCTTATAGCAACTGTTTATAACGAGGATCGTTACTCTCAATACACAGATTACAACATGATTTCTTGATAAAACTGAACTCTTATTTCAAAGTCATTCGCCCCAATGATGACGCTCGTTGCTTCTGATATAGGATACGACGGCTGCTCCATTAGTAACATACTGGTGAGTCCTCTGCTGTCGTCTCAAATTCTACTTCGTCAACAAAGTGCGCAACTCGTTCGATTCCCGAAGGTGTCAGAGATATTCACCTGCCTCGAGATGACTGGTTGTTTGTGTTGTCCTCATCACTTCATCATCGCTTATGAAAGTGGAGAGATTGGACTGAGAAAAGGTTGGGAATTTGTAGGGGCCGCTGATAACCGAGCAGTTGAGCGCCCCACAAACCAAACATCATCATCATCGTCAACAAAGATTATCATGAACAAAAACAGTTATCTTCAACAACCAAACATGGCTTCAATAATCCGGCTCCACGTGCGTTTATATTCGTGGTATTATTTCTTCCAGTACGTATGATACCCGGTGCGAAAATACTCTGTCCATTCTTTAGGCTTTCCGAACTCAAAACCCTGCTGCATCGGTCATTAATACATGTTACAAATTTCTGTAGCAAATAATATATATTTGAAAACCAGTCCAGAACTGTAAACAGATAAACTCCACCGCGGACAAATTATTTTTTCATGGTAGTGTCATCGAAATCAATGCGGCAGGCAGATGTTCATTATAAAACAAAAACAACTTTCAAAACACGTGCCACAGGCACACTGCAAGTTGAAGCCCTCGTAACACATGAAATAATCATTTACAACCATTCTGACCCTGTTTTTGCTCCTCTGTCGGCTATATTATCTTCATCCACATGATCTCGGCAATCCTCGAATAAGTATCTTCTCTACAAATCTATGGTTTCATACCTCTTGAGGCGGCTGGGAGCTCGAGAGAATTTTGTTAGTTTCTTCTTTTTTGTAAAATTTTTCTCTGGAAATACGTTGCCAAAAACCATACCAGACCTTATAGTTTCTCTCTTTCATCACCTTCGTAATTTGTCACGCTAATGTCCAAGAGCTAAATAGACGGCCCGAAGAAAAATGAGGCCAGAAGAAATTTTCGAATGTTAACATTTAACTTTGCACATGTTCACACCAACTGAGGGTTTGTAGCCGATTAGAGTTGAAGGTACGACGGCCACCAGAGTGTACGAGTGTTGTTCGTGTTGGTAAGTGTTATTCGTGTTGGTACCAGCCCTGGTAGGGTATGTAAGGGTCGTGAACGACGACATATGTTGGTTATCCACTTATGGAAGACTCTTAGATGTCGCGGATTCGGGTGGAACTATTTCATCAGTATCTAAAAGTATATGAAAGACACCTCATTGTGGCCCGAGTCTACAGGCAACCAGGACTCGCTGGCGAGTTTACCGAGCTCATTTCTGATATCTAATGTCTACGCGGTCCTTATAGAAGTGATGTGTTTGGGGCTCTAACATATTCCTAGAGTCCTCCCTTAATAAATATTTTGGCGCAGAGGTATTACATGTTGTTATGACGGAGTTTGACGTATTTCTAGACTTCTAAGCACTAGGCCTAAAATTGTGTATTCATGGGTTTTAGTGAGTCCATGATACGGAATCCAAGTTCCAGTCCAGATAGAAAAAAATAAAACAAAAAAATAAAAGGAAAATAACGTGACTACACCGCTGGAGGGATTTTAAAACTACTTACTGAAACAAAGAATATATACTAACATCTATGTAAAAACCTTTCCTTTATTTCTGATGTCCTGGAAGTTCTTTTGTTGACAGACGAAATAAGCCAACCGTTGTATGGTACATGGGCTAAATAACACAGACAAAATAAGGTGAATATAAGAGTCAGTCTAGCACAGATGAGGAGAGCATTCCTCGTTTAAAAAAATCTACTGGTATCAGACACAGGTCTCAATTTAAGGCAGAAATTTCTAGGAAAGTGTATCTGGCACACCGCAATCTCTGGAAGTGAATCATGAACTATGGGAAGCACAGAAAAAATGAAAATCGAAGCGTTGTACGTAAGTATGTGGAAATTAAACATACGGATAAGAACTAAGGAGGCTAGACACGGAATAAATGGAAAACTGTGCAGTGTATGGGACAAGAAGATAGATATATTAAGAAACCAAGTAATTACTCTCACGGTGGTAGAAGGGGCTGTAAAACGAACAGCATGAGGTAACACAGAGGATGGAATACATACAATAAATAATAGTGAATATTGGGTAGAATATTTAGTTTCCATTGCCAGTTACGTTCATTTAACATACACACGTGACAGTGCTCAGGATTTTAGCGTGTGCTGTGGTACACATGCATGCAGTTTCAGTAATATGAAGTTTCATGCATTGCATAACGACGTCTGAAATGCTGTGTTTTAAAGAAATTTGTTTAATTTGTGTAAATGAGTTTTTAAGATATTTGTTGCTTTTAAAATAAAGAAAATTGATATTGCTATTTAATGGACGAGATGTATAGCAAGTGAAATATAAGAAAGAAAATAATTCTTATGAATGGACGGTAGGATCTGGAACTCAGCAACAATAATAGTTTTTATGTCATGTTATGCTTACCATCTCGTATCATTGTTGGCGCAAAGGATCACTAATCAATAGTGTTCAGTATCAGCGATTTTCATGCGATAATGTATCTGATAAATCTGTTACTGCGTCCACTTCAGTTTCTGAATCCGATGATAATACCTCTCCTGACAGCTCTGCAACGATTTTGTCATTCTAGTTAAGAGTTCTTGCTGATGAATTTGAATTATAAAAGATATATTTGCGTTTTTTTGAATATTGTAAACAAAAATCAGAGATAGAGCAACTAACTGTGTCTGCTTTCCGTCTTTAAACATCCTGTCAAATTCCTTCAGAACAGCATTTATCAGACTGGTGGAAATCGTTAAAATATTTGGCTTTCCGTGGTTTAATATTAATAATGTGCTGTCTGCCAGCGTAAATAACACCGGAACTGATACTACTTTCGTACGGTTGAACACCACTACGATATGCTTCAATGGCTATTTGCTGTCGTTGTCAATGACAAACATTTGAAACGTTACCTATTCTCTTGCTACCGCCCAAACTGATTCCGTACTAGACCAGTGCATCTGGTGAACGATGCTATCCTGGCGCCTGTTCTCGTCTATTACAGATGATGTAAAACACACACGCACACACAAGCAACATTCAAACTTACAGAAAAAGGAGTACAAGTATGGAATTACAGTAACATTTATGTACTTGTTTAGACAGGTGAAATGTTTCTCTAGTTTAGACTAAATTGTTATGTATTAATACAGTTAGTGCGTTTTATAGTGTACAGAACTACAAATGCATAAACTAATATTAATTATGAGCAGTTATTAAGCAACCTGTACGTTTTGTGTTATTCACAATGTGCTTTGTAACATGAACTTTCGGTACATTGAATTATTGTGTACGGAAAGTTCATACTAATAAAAGAGTTTTTACCCATCGCCACCCTTCTCCCATCACTCAGCAACAATATGGATTAATACTTTTCCCCAATTATGTTTCAAATTAATACTTTACTGGGGAATAAAAATAAACATGCGTAAATGGAACATAACAACACGTAAACTGTATGATCGAAAGTCTCCACAGCTCCTACAGTTTTTATTACCTTCGCTGCACCGCTCAAAAAATGGCAAATAAAACGCTTTCATCAGAATCCTCCTCTCCCTGCACCGGATTGGATTAGAAAAATCGAACAAAATCTCAGCCTTCGTAACGGTTCTGTAACAAGAAACAGCTAGGAGTAACACTTTATTTGCATACGAACAACGAACGCCA
The DNA here is from genome assembly GCF_023864345.2 of Schistocerca serialis cubense. Taxonomy (NCBI): domain Eukaryota; kingdom Metazoa; phylum Arthropoda; class Insecta; order Orthoptera; family Acrididae; genus Schistocerca; species Schistocerca serialis. The sequence continues at coordinate 149,306,368 of NC_064645.1, forward strand.
TACAGGGCATCTCCGTGAAACTGGGCCCAGAGCCGGCAAAGCAGGCGTGTAGAATGGTGCGAGATAGGTGGAGGCGCCAGTGAAATCCGCGTTTAGAATTCGCCGCGCTATGCTTCGCCACGCTGCTCCTTTGTCAGGCCTCATCGGTACGTGCGCCGGAATGCTCATTTGCGCTGGGTCCCAGGTGTGACGTTGTTCGCGCAGAAACGTACCGGGAAGAACCCTGGAGCAAAGACAGTAGACGATGTCGTGGATGGGGCGAAACGTTCTTGACGCCTCGTAAATGTGGTTGTCGCTCCCTGGTGGTATTTACAGCAGAAATAGCGCCGCCTCTCCTGCCGTATACGAAGTTTATTTTGAATGATGCAACAGCCTCAATAGTTTGTAGCTATAAATTTTCGATATCATAAACAAGTTGATGCGGGCTTCCACTATACCTCTGCTCTCCGCGATTTACTATGGCATCAAAGAAGATACTACCCGAGATTCCACAGATGAAATCTTTTTCGTTAACCGTGTGCAGAAGGGGCTTTGTAACAACTATAGGTTTTATTTCTATGTCCGCCTCCGCAACTGAGTAATCAGCATGCCTGGCTGCCATACAGAGGACCAGGATTCGATTCCCGTACTGCCAGATATTTTTCATTGATGGTGAGACTAGTACGGTGTGCATTCAGGATGACAATTGAGGAGCTACGTTGTCGAATAGTAGCGGCTCCATGGTCTGAAAGTCTACAAAACGGCAGCAGAGGATGACACGACGGCCAGTACATACCCACTGGGCTTTCATGGCTTGGGCGAGTAGCTCGTTATATTTCTCTGTATTTGTTGTTAGTAAGCTAGTTATGACTCCGCGATAGCTGTGAGAATGCGTCTGGATATGAAGAATGTTTCAGGGTCTGCTACCTGAGAAGCTATCGTATCGGCTTCGATCTCTTACCAAGTCGTCAGCAGCTAATTGTAGTATGTTATTCAGGTTGTAAGCGATGACTGTTCTCAACATATCACAATGATGTAGCGCAATTCGAGACAAAAACATCTGATACACGACTTTCTTGGTCTAGGATAATCGGTACATCAGCACATGGTTTTCAGAAAACAGATTAACAGTTAACACGAATAAAACGCGATGCATATAGTTTCTGACAAGGATTTAGTTGAAAGATTTTACTCTGGCTTTTATTCCAACGTTTCCGGAAAGTATTTGAAACGGAACCCAACTGCAGAATGTTGACCACGGTCCGAGAATAGGTTTAGGTTCCAGGTATGTGAGAACTCGAAGACTTTTGAAGCCACAGAACACAGTACTTGGTCTAGATGGCGAGTGTTCATCAATGCCAAGCGTATCGTCAGGAGTGCCCAAGGGAAGTGTGACAGAAGCGCTTTTATTCTCTATATACATGAATAACTTCATGGACAGGGTGAACAGCAATCTACAGCTGATTGTTGACGTCGCTATGGTGTACAGGAAGATGTGCTCGTCCAGTGACTGTAGGAATACTCAAGACGACTTAGACGAAATTTCTGGTTGGTGTGACGAATGACAGGTTGCTTTAAATGTGGAAAATATAAGTTAATGCAGATGAGTAGAAAAAACAGACCATAACGTTCGAATACAGCACCAGTATGATACAGGTTGACACAGTCACTTCGATTAAATATCTAGCCTGACGTTGCAAAGCGATATTAAATGGAATGAGTATTAGCTGAAAACAGTCTTGGTTGCAATTTTAGTTTTTTATTTATCAACTACGCGTTTCACCTTATTTAGGCTTATGCCAACTACTAAATCCCCATCTTATTCTATAACTTGCGCCTGTGAACGTGTACGCGCTACGCAGATCTTACAGTCACTCACGCCCATCTAGAAAGTACTTACTGAGGTTAACGAAGGCGATGTAGGCCTGATGTACTCGACGATGCCATTTAGCTACTCTGTCTAAAGGATAGTCCTAACAAATACCAAATCAAGATCGCCTGAAGAGGCCTAAATAAGGTGAAAAGCGTACTTGATAAATTAAAAAAATTAATGATTTTTCTGACGTTTCGCCAGCACGAGTGGCTGGCATTGTCAAAGCTTCACCCTCCATTGCCGGTGGTGAACTGGAGCCGAGCTCGCGGCCGCAGACTATATGTACCTGACGCGCCAACGTCCGAGGGCTTCTCCGAGGTCATTTCCGGTGCGGTTCTCCTCTTGCTACCTGCGACGGTCGTTCGCTGCAGTACGGGAAGCCAGGATCCGCTTACCTTAAGGCTTTCCTCTTTCTTGTTCAAACTGTTCGCGTGTTTTTGGATTTCTACAGCTTCTCTGAACAAGCGCGTGTGATAGTGCTTCTCTACAGCCAGAACTTCCGTATCGGTGAATTTTATTACGTGGTCGGTCTCATTCAGTGCGTGCTCTGCCACGGCCGATTTCTCAACCTGCCCCAACCTGCAATGTCGCTTATGTTCTTTGATCCTGGTGTTAATGGATCGTCCAGTCATTCCGACATAAACTTTTCCGCATGTGCAAGGTATACGGTATATTCCCGACATTGCAAGTGGGTCTCTTTTCTCCTTCGCCGATCTAAGACACTCTTTGATCTTCCTTGTCGGTTTGAAAATCGTCTTTACGCCGTGTTTGCGCAATATACGACCGATTCTGTCCGTCACTCTGGGAATGTATGGCAGAAAGGCCGTACCCGACATTTCTTTTTCTGGTTCCTTACTTCGCCGAGTGTTTGGCTCTGTTACACTTCTAATGTAATTTGTCGAGTACCCATTGCTCCTCAGAACAGTTTCCAGGTGCTGCATTTCTCGTTTGAGGTGTTGAGGCTCACATATTCGTCCTGCTCTCGTTACGAGCGTACTAATCATGCCTCTTTTTCTGGCTCGGGTGGTGGTTTGACAGTTTGTGCAGGTATCGGTCCGTGTGTGTCGGTTTTCGATACACGCTGTGTCCCAGGTTTTCGCCGTCCCTTGTGACCAGCACATCTAGAAATGCTGGCCAAACGTCAGAAAAATCATTAGATGAACTACGGCCGAAGAACCCGACACAGAAGCCAATAGGCAGTTTGTCAATAAGTGGCCACGAAAGCCTTAACAATTTTGTAAAAAAAATTAAATTGCAATCAAGACTGTTTTCAACTAATACTACTAAACACTGGTTTGCTGATTCATGCCACAGATGGGTTGGAAGAATTTCTATAAATGGAATGAGCACGTCAGGTTTGTAATAGGGAAGACAAATGCTCGACTTGGTTTTATTGCGAGAATTTCGGCAAAGTGGATCCCATCCGTAAAGGGGTTTGGAACGCTAGTGCGAGTGTTTTGCATCCCCACCGGGTCGTATTACAGGAAGACACTGAAGCAATTCAGAGGCGGGCTTCTAAATTTATTACTGGTAGGTTTGATCAGGACGCAAGTAATAAGTAAATGTTTCGTGAATTCAAATGAGAATCCTCTGAGGGAAAACGGTGTTCTTCCCGCAAGGCGCTAACCCGAAAATTTAGAGAATCGGCATTTGAGGCCGACTGCTGACCGATTCTACTGCTGGCTGTGTATATTTCGCGTAAAGACCATGAATATAGAATACGAGAAATCAGGGTTCATACGGAGGTTTTTCCCTTTCTCTATTTTGAGTGAAACAGGAGAGAAAATGACCAGTAGTGTTCAAAAAATGTTCAAATGTGTGTGAAATCTTATGGGACTTACTCCTAAGGTCATAAGTCCCTAAGCTTACACACTACTTAACCTAAATTATCCTAAGGACAAACACAAACACCCATGCCCGAGGTAGGACTCGAACCCCCGCCAGGATCAGCCGCACAGTCCATGACTGCAGCGCTTGAGACCGCTTGGCTAATCCCGCAAGGCTTCAAACCAGTAGTGGTGGAATGTACCCTCCACCATGCATCGTATGGTGGTTTGAGGAGTATGTACGTAGATATACACATCCTCCTTCTACCCTATAAAGGACTCATTGCGGTGGGTGCAAAATTTCCTCTATTGCATGCTAAGCCCGCCGACTAGCCGTTCGCTTTAGAGTGTCTCCTTCCGGGAGGGGGAGGCGTGCCTGTGGTTAGGTTAAGTTAGGTTCCCCGGTTCGCATCCACCAGGCGCTGTAGGGACGAGGCTCCTCGTGCCACCCATCCTGGATGTGGTAATTAGGCGGTTTCCTACATCTCACAAGGTGAATAGCGGGTTGCTACCCATGTCCTGCGTCACTTACATGCTTTTTTTTTTGGTCATCAGTCTATTGACTGGTTTGATGCGGCCTGCCACGAATTACTTTCCTGTGCTAACCTCTTCATCTCAGAGTAGCACTTGCAACCTACGTCCTCAATTATTTGCTTGACGTATTCCAATCTCTGTCTTCCTCTACAGTTTTTGCCCTCTACAGCTCCCTCTAGTACCATGGAAGTCATTCCCTCATGTCTTAGCAGATGTCCTATCATCCTGTCCCTTCTCCTTATCAGTGTTTTCCACATGTTACTTTCCTCTCCGATTCTGCGTAGAACCTCCTCATTCTTTACCTTATCAGTCCACCTAATTTTCAACATTCGTCTATAGCACCACATCTCAAATGCTTCGATTCTCTTCTGTTCGGTTTTCCCTCAGTCCATGTTTCACTACCATACAATGCTGTACTCCAGACGTACATCCTCAGAAATTTCTTCCTCAAATTAAGGCCGGTATTTGATATTAGTAGACTTCTCTTGGCCAGAAATGCCTTTTTTGCCATAGCGAGTCTGCTTTTGATGTCCTCCTTGCTCCGTCCGTCATTGGTTATTTTACTGCCTAGGTAGTAGAATTCCTTAACTTCATTGACTTCGTGACCATCAATCCTGATGTTAAGTTTGTCGCTGTTCTCAATTCTACTACTTCTCATTACCTTCGTCTTTCTCCGATTTACTCTCAAACCATACTGAGTACTCATTAGACTGTTCATTCCGTTCAGCAGATCATTTAATTCTTCTGCACTTTCACTCAGGATAACAATGCCATCAGCGAATCGTATCATTGATATCCTTTCACCTTGTATTATAATTCCACTCCTGAACCTTTCTTTTATTTCCATCATTGCTTCCTCGATGTACAGATTGAAGAGTAGGGGCGAAAGGCTACAGCCTTGTCTTACACCCTTCTTGATACAAGCACTTCGTTCTTGATCGTCCACTCTTATTATTCCCTCTTGGTTGTTGTACATATTGTATATGACCCGTCTCTCCCTATAGCTTACCCCTACTTTTTTCAGAATCTCGAACAGCTTGCACCATTTTATATTGTCGAACGCTTTTTTCCGGTCGACAAATCCTATGAAAGTGTCTTGATTTTTCTTTAGCCTTGCTTCCATTATTAGCCGTAACGTCAGAATTGCCTCTGTCGTCCCTTTACTTTTCCTAAAGCCAAACTGATCGTCACCTAGCGCATTCTCAATTTTCTTTTCCATTCTTCTGTATATTATTCTTGTAAGCAGCTTCGATGCATGAGCTGTTAAGCTGATTGTGCGATAATTCTCGCACTGGTCAGTTCTTGCCGTCTTCGGAATTGTGTGGATGATGCTTTTCCGAAAGTAGGATGGTATATCGCCAGACTCATATATTCTACACACCAACGTGAATAGTCGTTTTGTTGCCTCTTCCCCCAATGATTTTAGAAACTCTGATGGAATGTTATCTATCCCTTACATGCTATGCGAACAATTGGCACCCTCCTCACACTTCCACATAGAATTTAGTCTGGACGCAGGTACATGAGTACAATGATTTCGTCCTGGGGGTCAATAGAAGAGCAATTACGACAGTGACCAGCAGAGCAATCAACAGAGAAGTTTGTTCCCCTTAAACCAACAATCAGCAGCATGAGCTATGATGTGTTACATTGTATACTCATATACGAGGTGCATTCAAGTTCTAAGGCCTCCGATTTTTTTTCTAATTAACTACTCACCCGAAATCGATGAAACTGGCGTTACTTCTCGACGTAATCGCTCTGCAGACGTACACATTTTTCACAACGCTGACGCCATGATTCCATGGCAGCGGCGAAGGCTTCTTTAGGAGTCTATTTTGACCGCTGGAAAATCGCTGAGGCAATAGCAGCACGGCTGGTGAATGTGCGGCCACGGAGAGTGTCTTTGACTGTCGGAAAAAGCCAAAAGTCACTAGGAGCCAGGTCAGGTGAGTGGGGAGCATGAGGAATCACTTCAAAATTGTTATCGCGAAGAAACTGTTGCGTAACGTTAGCTCGATGTGCGGGTGCATTGTCTTGGTGAAACAGCACACGCGCAGCCCTTACCGGAAGTTTTTGTTGCAGTGCAGGAAGGAATTTGTTCCTCAAAACATTTTCGTAGGATGCACCTGTTACCGTAGTGCCCTTTGGAACGCAATGGGTAAGGATTACGCCCTCGCTGTCCCAGAACATGGACACCATCAGTTTTTCAGCACTGGCGGTTACCCGAAATTTTTTTGGTGGCGGTGAATCTGTGTGCTTCCATTGAGCTGACTGGCGCTTTGTTTCTGGATTGAAAAAAGGCATCCACGTCTCATTCATTGTGACAACCGACGAAAAGAAAGTCCCATTCATACTGTCATTGTGCGTCAACATTGCTTGGCAACATGCCACACGGGCAGCCATGTTGTCGTCCGTCAGCATTCGTGGCACCCACTTGGGTGACACTTCTCGCATTTTCAGGTCGTCATGCAGGATTGTGTGCACAGAACCCACAGAAATGCCAACTCTGGACGCAATCTGTTCAACAGTCATTCGGCGATCCCCCAAAACAATTCTCTCCACTTTTTCGATCATGTCGTCAGACCGGCTTGTGCGAGCCCAAGGTTGTTTCGGTTTGTTGTCACATGATGTTCTGCCTTCATTAAACTGTCGCACCCACGAACGCACTTTTGACACATCCATAACTCCATCACCACATGTCTCCTTCAACTGTCGATGAATTTCAATTGGTTTCACGCCACGCAAATTCAGAAAACGAATGATTGCACACTGTTCAAGTAAGGAAAACGTCGCCATGTTAAGTATTTAAAACAGTTCTCATTCTCGCCGCTGGCGGTAAAATTCCATCTGCCATACGGTGCTGCCATCTCCGGGACATATTGACAATGAACGCGGCCTCATTTTAAAACAATGCGCATGTTTCTATCTCTTTCCAGTCCGGAGAAAAAAAATCGGAAGCCTTAGAACGTGAATGCACCTCGTACATACTGAAAACCTTTTGCCGGCCTCGGTGGGTGAGCGGTTCTAGGCGCTACAGTCTGGAACCGCGCGACCGCTGCGGTCGCAGGTTCGAATCCTGCTTCGGGCATGGATGTGTGTGATGTCAGGTTAGTTGGGTTTAAGTAGTTCTAAGTTCTAGGGGACTGATGACCTCCGAAGTTAAATCCCATAGTGCTCAGAGGCATTTTTGAACAGTGAAACACGTATGTTCTGTAGCAGCGATGGCGAGGCATGACAGAATCTCTGACCAGAGAGTTATTTATCGTTGCTAGTCTGCGCTGGACCGCGCGAGAGTTCAGTTCTGTTGCGAGGGAGTTGTTGTACGTAGCGAGTCGCGAGAGCATGTAGTTCGTTCGTGCTAGTAGCGCGCACGAGTCAGTCGGAGTTGTGTGTGAGGAGTCGGCGGGCGTCGACATGGGCATCTGGTCAAGATTCGGGACAAGGTATATTTTTTAAGTAAGTTAATGAAGCAGCATTGCGCACATCAGATAATGTAATGTATATTTATTGTAATTAATTTGTCCAAGAAACGCCCCAATAATAATTTTGTTTTCAAACCCAGCATTTTAACAAAACAAACATTTTATTGAAAGAAAATTACCCATGCATTTCCTTAAAGAAAATATTTACTTAAGTTCAAAGAATTTTTGCGATGCATTTCCTCCAAGCTATGGCGAAAAATAAGAGCAGATGCAATTTTTACTGAGGTAAGAACAGGGCCTAAGATCGACATTTCGGTCTATTTGCGTTTTCATTGTACTGAGATTTCATTTTTATTGAACTGACTTTCATTTTTTGTGGGGAGCTTACACATGGCTCAGATTGCTAGTTCTCATTCATTGTCATTAAATTTTGTTTTTTGCTGGGGGGTTACACTTAGCACGATGTCTATTCACATTTAATTATTTTGTTTCATTTTTGTGGGAAGGTTACACTTGGCTCTATCCCCATTAACATTTAATTATTGTCGTTTCCAAATTTTCCGGTCAAATTAAATTATTGTCCTTTTCCAAAATTTCTCAGGGGAGGTTACACTTGGCGACATCCGGTCCAGGATCGTATTTCGTTGAGAATCTTCTGATAAGTAGTCAGATATTTGCTCGTATTAAATAAAATATAATTAGCATTTGGCGCAACGCTTTTACTAATTTTGTGACTTTCTTTCCTCAGATCATCGGCAATTCGTTGCTCTGTTGTATTTGTTTGTTGCTTTTTGCATTGTGCTTATTTCATTTGTGAATAATTGTGACTACTGTAAAAATGCCGCGAAAGACTGTGAATAGTGTATCGCGAGGCATTATGAATGAAATTACCGACTTAAACAACGTGACCCATAGTAATTGTGACACGCAGTGTAATGATGACAATCCTGCGTTCACTGACAATCAATGCGTTCCAGCCACTAATGATGATTCCTATCTTACTGATGAACAAACGAACTCAATTGTCTCCTCTGTTTATTTGACGACAATTGATGACGCGGGGAGCTCTATTGTAATGAGCGCTGCCCAGCTTAACATACCCGGTTTGGAAAATTCAAATAACGTACAAACAAATTTGTCTAATGAAAATGGACAGTGTACTGAAAGTACGACGGATCCATTTAATTCCGAAATAATGACCGACAGTGTACATTCGACTGGCAAACCTTTTTGTAAATCTCAGAATAACCAAATGGTTACAGAAAGCGAAACAATTCCAGATCCACCATTAATCAGCACAGAGAATAGAAATGCTGACTTTGGGTCGAATCCAATTATGGCATTGTTGCTACAAATGACTAAACAGTTTAATGAAAAATTAGACAATAATAATGAAAAACAAGACAAACTTAGTGAACAGGTCAGACAACAGAATGAAAAACAAGACAGTCTTAAAGAAGATCTCAAACAACAACTTAGTGAACAGAACGAACAGTTAAATGAAAAATTAGACAATAATTCCAGACAGCTTAGCGAGCAGATTACAGCCGTTGCCGCGCAGTGTCATGATACTGAGGAACAGTTACGCGAGGAAATTGAGGCTTGTTCAAGAAAAAGTAGCGAAGAAATTAGATCTGTTGCGCAAGAATTAAGGGAAGTGCAAACAGCTACAACAGAAACACTTAGAAACGAAATTAGCGGAGTCGCTAAACAATGCTCTGAAAAGGCTACACAATTACGCGACGAGTTTAAAGCAATGACAACAGAACTTTCGCGCACAATGGATGAAAGGATTGACGCGAAATTCGACCAACAGAACACTCAAATTGACCAACGTTTTAATCTTCACATACAAAACAGTGATACGCGTTTCCGCAAATTTATTCAGTATCAAAATAAAGTAAAACGTCAGGTAATGGAAACAATCACTGCAGAGAGATAGGAAGACAAACGTAAATTGTTCGCGAAAGCGAAGACATACGTAGACAACAATATTGCTACAGAGTCCGACGAAATTAATTCCATCAAACAGTCGAACACAGAATTACGTGACGAAATTTCCGATCTTAAATTAAAAACAGACACATACACAACAGATTCTCAAACAGTGACCGACAGACTCGAACAACTAGAACTAACACAGGATTCCGATGTCGTCAAAGCTGATGTTAAAAAACTGAACGAAACTACACGTAAGTTGCAAAAACAGATTAATGCGTCTGATTCTAAAACCGATGATCAGGTAAAAATACTGACTGAAAAATGTGATGAACTGGCCAGTCGTATTGACGTTATTGAAAGTAATAACGACAGCAAATCAGACGATACTTCACCGGTTTCATTTAATCAAACACCTGAATTTCAAAATTTACAGCAGACAATTAATGAGATTAATTCATCTAATAACACATTGCATAGAAAATTGTCAAGTTTACAGCAAGAGGTAACAGAGATAAAAAATATTTCAGTTAATAACATATCACAGCAGTCGCCACTTTGCGAGCATTTGTCAGAGTCACGCAGAGCGTATAATTTGAACAATTTACAGCAACTACGCGACTTAAAATCCGAAAAACTACACGATTTAAAATCTGAAAAGCTACGCAACTTGAAATCCGAAATGACACAGACAAACAGATTCTCACAGAAACCTGAACGTGTTCTCAAATTCAGAGAGGAGAACGTAGTTTATGAGCAATTTTTATCTGTAAGAAAATCTAAGGAACTTCATAATGTCAGAGCGCAGATACACGATTTGAACTGTATAAGACAATTTATTGTAGTACTTTCACCGCTATTACCTGTAATGCAGAAACTGGAATTAGCATGGATACAACAATTAGCTTTTGAAATTTTACTACCATTGCCTGTAACGCAAAAGCTAAAATTTATTTGCAGCGCGTAATTGACCTCAGGGGATTCATTACGCATTAATGAATATGTGCCGTAGCGTGCATAGGGCCCCGAGCTGTAGTAGTGCTGTTTCATCTTTAGTTTTCTGCACTGCTGCCTTCTCTTCTACTATCCTTTATATCTATCAAAACAGCTCTTTAACTATTGCTCTATCTAGAATTAAGAATATGTAATGAAAACCGGATATGACAAATTTTTACCGAATGTGACAATTTTCATTGGGCACTCCAGAAATGACAACCAGGAGATTTTTAATATCAGATAAAATTTTAATCATCAGTATGTGTAATATTAGCAGCAACAGGAACCACATTTTGGTAACAATAGACGTTTTTCACAACAACAGCAGCAAAACCAGTCGGTTGGCATACCTAACCAACAATGTAATGCACAAGGTCAACCTAACTTTAATGTTTCGCCGCGTGCACGTATAGTCCCAGACAACAGGTGTCATCCATAGCGTAATACGTCAGGAAGAAATAATGGAACAGATCAAATAGTAAAAATGCCGCAACATCCTCCAGAAAATAATAACACGTCAGATAGAATTTGACCAGATACAGTACAGGTTGCATATACAGTACAGGTTGCATATTCCAGTAACGTAATTTTGACACGCAGAATCTTGTTCACGAAAATGTTATTAATTTTGACGCCATCCGACACACGTTTGCATGAAAGACATTATCACGTCGTACGTAGATGACATTCTTATCGCAGAAGCTAACTGGACTGAACACAATTTGTTTATAGAACGACTGTTACAAACTTTTCGTGCACAAGGACTCACAGTTAATCTCAGTAAATCGCATTTTGGTAAAACTTCTATAAAATTTCTTGGACACGTAATTTCAGCAGAAGGCATTGCGCCTGATCCGGAAGAACTTCAAGCTCTACGTGACATTACTGTTCCTACAACGAAGAAGCAACTACGCAGTTTTTTGGGCTTAGTTAACTTTTATCGTAAATTTATTCATCATTCTGCTTTAGACACACCTAGATTATGCCAATTAACAGGTAAAAACAGTATTTGGTCATGGGATAAGCAAGCACATTCTGAATTTATGAACCTGAAACATGCTATGGTGAATGCTCCACTTTTATCGCACCCAGATCTTACCAGAAATTATGGCGTAATATTGTGAATCACGAGTTAAGCACCGTTGTCCACGTGATGCTGTATGCAGAACCTGGGCTAATCTGAAAAGAAGATGTGGTACCGCACGTGTATCCGGTGTAGTTATTGGCCCACCATTGTCAACACCCGCCAAGGGGCATATTGTCTAGTCTGAATATGACGGCTTCTCACTAGCAAGCATTGGAACTCTGACAACATTACAGCAGCAAGCCTTGCAAACCCGTTAGTTAACTGGAAACAATGTCATGCCATTATAATGAGCATCATTAGCAGAAGAAAAACTTCGTAGCCAAGATCGCAATAAAACACCGTACTGTGGGTGACCGGTTTCCACAATACAGTGTTTTATTGAGATATTGCCTAAGAAGTTTTTCTCCTGCTAAGAAAGTAAATACAGATCGTCCCTTCATACTCAGCATGAGTAAACTCAAGTGAGCATTGTGTTACTGCTGAATAAATTCTTCCACCACAGCCCCTACACTCCCCCGACCATCAGCCCTCACACTTATGCTTTTCTGGAGCCGATGGCCAGATAGCGTTATCAATTGGCCAGTCTCACTTTCTGGAGCTAATTTCACGACATAAGATGTGTTCACTTATTTGCATGAACAATTGCGACTTTAAAACTTAAGTGTGCTCCTTAAGAACGTAAGAATTCCAACTGTATACAGCGATTACGAACAGCTCTAACTATTTAATGCAAAGCGATAAGAATTATAGAGAATGTTAACGAAAGTTCCCTTGTTTTACACATTTGTACTGTATGGTTCTGCCTGGTCGCACGGACAAAATCCACGCGAAAAACTCGAAATGAAATTTTGCTAAAGGGAGCTAGAGATATGCTGGGTTTTATCGTGAGGTGTCGTATAATAGAGAAACTGATTCTGGAAATCGTACTCCTTCTAAGCACTCCTGTGAGTTGCCTTCTTTTGATTTATAGTGCTGCAAAGTGTCCACAATGTTTTTCACAACTCGAGACAGTCTAATTTGTTTGCTCTGATAGCCTTTTTACGGACACTTTTCAATATACTGAATCTAGTTGTATGTATGTCTCATATAGGATAGCACATGATGGTTTCAACTCCAGAATTTCTGTTGCTGACTGATCGACAATAGAACTTCATTTCTGAACACTACGAGCATACCTTTATACTGTAAGCGTTCTTAATTCCCCATATAGATTAACAAAAGGGCAAAATGCGCATGGGAATCGTGGTCTTTGTCAGGCGATAACAGATTTCCATCAAGATGCTTTCGTGGTCGTACAGTCTAGAAACGAGCTGTGACAAAAGGCGTGCTCGCCAAATAAAACACTGTTTCTCGTCACGTGCTTCTTTCAGAAAGGTCTCTGTATTTCGCTGGGTCCCCAGACAGGGATGGCAGCGAAACATTGATATATCGGAAATATCAATAGTTTTGACAAATAATATTATACCGTCGCAATATATATATATATATACGAGTACGTATCTGCCTTTAATTAGGCTGTCGTAATTACACTTTCTATTCAAGTTTATTCATCTTAGTTGTAGGTAATCGCTCCTTTTTTTTAAAGCCCTGTCAAATGAAAATAGTAGAACGAAGATTCATTAGCTACTAATTTATCACATTACACTGTTATGTAACATTTAGTAAAGAGTATTAGAGACGTTGTTTATTTGGTGAAGAGTTCAGTGAACGTTAGTGTTCATTTCAGATAAAAAGACACAAAGAAGAGAAGTTTTCGAAGAAGGAACCTTGAAAATGTCACAAGATGTGAGGGCGGGTTGCAACATTTCATTCTACATGCTGGTACGATTTGCTGTTTTATCAAACATAGTCAGCAGCATTCTTATATCTAGGCTTGATTACTGGAAAGTGTTGAGGCATTGAAGGGCCAGGAAAACTATTAAACGGTTATCCTCTGCCAATAAATCCATGCTCTCCAGTGCTAAGCTTGACCACCTAACGTAGATTTATTTTTCACTATGTTTCTTATGATCGCCATTTGTAATGATAATTGTATATAACTTGTTCATCATTAACACTCTTTATTTACTTAGATCTAAATTAATTCTATGTATTGAGCTTATATTCGATGTAACTTTGACTGCATATAATTTATATGCAAGAGAATACATTTTGATACAGTAGTAAAACTTTAATCTGTGCAAAATTTTGTGAAGGAGGAAGCGAGAAATTAAAGCGAGTTATTTGTCTTCGAACTTTGATATGTAAAGATAGATGAGAGGAACATGTCATTTAATTACTGGAAATTACTCATAGTTTCTTAGCAAATAGGTAGTTTCCTTCTGCTAAGAGTCGAAGGTGCTACGTGGAAAAAGAGAATTATAGCACTGAGCCTGAGCAAGCAGTATGAATATGTAGAAACGAATAGGATACATATGTTTCAGAAACCTATCAAAAAGCCGTTGTTGCAATAATATAATAAATTTGAAGAAGAATCAAGGATTTTGAGATTATCAACAAAGAAGAGACGAAGGAGGGAATAATTCAAAAAGAAAGACGCAGGAGACAAGACTTCAAGATCTTAAAATTCAACAGAAGACCAACGCTGAAGCCTAGAATAATCAAGACATCAAAAACCAGAAACGACTTTTATTTTTTTTTTTTTTTTGTCATCAGTCTACTGACTGGTTTGAAGCGGCCCGCCACGAATTCCATTCCTGTGCTAACCTCTTCATCTCAGAGTAACACTTGCAACCTACGTCCTCAATTATTTGCTTGACGTATTCCAATCTCAGTCTTCCTCTTCAGTTTTCGCCCTCTACAGCTCCCTCTAGTACCATGGAAGTCATTCCCTCATGTCTTAGCAGATGTTCTATCATCCTGTCCCTTCTCCTTATCAGTGTTTTCCACATATTCCTTTCCTCTCCGATTCTGCGTACAACCTCCTCATTCCTTACCTTATCAGTCCACCTAATTTTCAACATTCGTCTTGAAACGCGTATGTATTTAGTACAGCGATGGCGAGGCATGACAGAATCTCTGACCAGAGAGTTTTTTATCGTTGCTAGTCTGCGCTTGACCGCGCGAGAGTTCAGATGCATGTAGGGAGTCAGTAGTGGTAGTTGCTTGTTGCACTCAGTCAGTGCTAGTAGCGCGCGAGACACTGTCGGAGTTGTGTGTGAGGAGTCGGCGGGCGTCGACATGGGTCTCTGGTCAAGATTCAGGACGAGGTATATTTTTTAAATAAGGTAATGAAGCAGCATTGCGCATATCTGAGAATGTAAAGTATCTTAACTGTAATTAATTTGTTCAAGAATCGCCCCAATAATAATTCTGTTTTCAAAGCAATTTTTTAAGAAAACAATCATTTGAAATGAAAGAAAGTTTCCCATGCAATTCCTTAAAGAAAAAATTTACTTAAGTTCAAAGAATTTTTGCGATGCATTTCCTTCAAGCTATGGCGAACATAAGAGCAGATGCAGTTTTACTGAGGTAAGAATTTGAGTTTAATTAGGGCGTAAGATCGACATTTCGGTCTATTTACGTTTTCATTGTCACTGAGATTTCATTTTTTCTTGAATAGACTTTCATTTTTTCTGGGGAGCTTACACTTCGTTCAGATTGCTAGTTCTTACATTTATTGTCTTTGACCTTATATTTTTGCGGGGAGGTTACAGTCTATAGCACCACATCTCAAATGCTTCGATTCTCTTCTGTTCCGGTTTTCCGACAATCCATGTTTCACTACCATACAATGCTGTACTCCAGACGTACATCCTCAGAAATTTCTTCCTCAAAATAAGGCCGGTATTTGATATTAGTAGACTTCTCTTGGCCAGAAATGCCTTTTTTGCCATAGTGAGTCTGCTTTTGATGTCCTCCTTGCTCCGTCCGTCATTGGTTATTTTACTGCCTAGGTAGCAAAATTCCTTAACTTCATTGACTTCGTGACCATCAATCCTGATGTTAAGTTTGTCGCTGTTCTCAATTCTACTACTTCTCATTACCTTCGTCTTTCTCCGATTTACTCTCAAACCATACTGAGTACTCATTAGACTGTTCATTCCGTTCAGCAGATCATTTAATCCTTCTTCACTTTCACTCAGGATAGCAATGTCATCAGCGAATCGTATCATTGATATCCTTTCACCTTGTATTTTAATTCCACTCCTGAACCTTTCTTTTATTTCCATCATTGCTTCCTCGATGTACAGATTGAAGAGTAGGGGCGAAAGGCTACAGCTTGTCTTACACCCTTCTTAATACAAGCACTTGGTTCTTGATCGTCCACTCTTATTATTCCCTCTTGGTTGTTGTACATATTGTATATGACCCGTCTCTCCCTATAGCTTACCCCTACTTTTTTCAGAATCTCGAACAGCTTGCACCATTTTATATTGTCGAACGCTTTTTCCCGGTCGACAAATCCTATGAAAGTGTCTTGATTTTTCTTTAGCCTTGCTTCCATTATTA
Source organism: Schistocerca serialis cubense (assembly GCF_023864345.2). NCBI lineage: Eukaryota > Metazoa > Arthropoda > Insecta > Orthoptera > Acrididae > Schistocerca > Schistocerca serialis. The sequence goes on from NC_064645.1 coordinate 149,322,478, forward strand.
GCCGTAGCGTGAGAATTGCCTGTCTCGTCCCTTTACTTTTCCTAAAGCCAAACTGATCGTCACCTAGCGCATTCTCAATTTTCTTTTCCATTCTTCTGTATATTATTTTTTGAGCTGTTAAGCTGCTTGTGCGATAATTCTCGCACTTGTCAGCTCTTGCCATCTTCGGAATTGTGTGGATGATGCTTTTCCGAAGGTCAGATGGTATATCGCCAGACTCATATATTCTACACACCAACGTGAATAGTCGTTTTGTTGCCACTTCCCCCAATGATTTTAGAAATTATGATGGGATGTTATCTATCCCTTCTGCCTTATTTGACCTTAAGTCCTCCAAAACTCTTTTAAATTCCGATTCTAATACTGGATTCCCTATCTCTTCTAAATCGACTCATGTTTCTTCTTCTATCACATCAGACAAATCTTCACCCTCATAGAGGCTTTCAATGTATTCTTTCCACCTATCTGCTCTCTCCTCTGCATTTAACAGTGGTATTCCCGTTGCACTCTTAATGTTACCACCGTTGCTTTTAATGTCACCAAAGGTTGTTTTGCCTTTCCTGTATGCTGAGTCTGTCCTTCCGACAATCATATCTTTTTCGATGTCTTCACATTTTTCCTGCAGCCATTTCGTCTTAGCTTCCCTGCACTTCCTATTGATTTAATTCCTCAGCGACTTGTATTTCTGTTTTCCTGATTTTCCCGGAACATGTTTGTACATCCTCCTTTCATCAATCAACTGAAGTATTTCTTCTGTTACCCATGGTTTCTTCGCAGCTACCTTCTTTGTACTTATGTTTTCCTTCCCGACTTTTGTGATGGCGCTTTTTAGAGATGTCCATTCCTCTTCAACTGTACTGCCTACTGCGCTATTCCCTATTGCTGTATGTATAGCGTTAGAGAACTTCAAACTTATCTCGTCATTCCTTAGTACTTCCGTATCCCACTTCTTTGCGTATTGATTCTTCCTGACTAATGCCTTGAACTTCAGCCTACTCTTCATCACTACTATATTGTGATCTGAGTCTATATCTGCTCCTGGGTACGCCTTACAATCCAGCATCTGATTTCGGAATCTCTGCCTGACCATGATGTAATGTAATTGAAATCTTCCCGTATCTACTACTCGCCATCAAAGAATGCGAGTATATGCAGGACTACGAGAGGATAGATATCGGCATTCTTTCGATTGAGAAGAGATTGTGAATTTCACCAGCAGGTCGGTCTCCGTTACGAAAAGCGAGTTATCGATCTTTTGTGGTTAAGAAGACAAAAAGCAAATCAATCGATTAGTGTTAAACGGCATTTAATGAGAGTACCAAATAACATTCGAAGTTTAAGGAGGATGGTTTACATAAATTATCGATAAGTTAATCAGACACATCATTACATGTTCGTCCATTGTTGTGCTCAATCTGTGGCCTCATTTCAACCCAACGCATTCCATTCCTTTCCCATTTCCCTTCAAAAGGAGATTTAAGAGGCTTCATAAGGAATCAGATGCACCGAAACAGTAGTTTTGGATGCTTAACTTTCTAATAAGTGATTTTGTATAATTTCGAGACGACTTACCGCAATCTTTACGTCGTCTAGGTTCGCCGAGAATTTTGACACGCTATGGCCCCAGCGACTGTCAATTACTACAGCAGTAGCATCTCAGGTGAAACAAAACGACCACAGTGATACATCCCTGGCAAAGAACATTGTTTTCGACTTATCAGTAAATATTTTCTCAAAATAGACTCTACATACGGACGTTAATTGGAGATAGACAACAAAAACGAAAGCTATGCAGAATAATAATACCCATAAATTGGAAAACATTAAACTTCGTTCTTAAGTGCAGGGTTCTCTAGCGTTCATATAATTTGTCACACTTTAAAACCTGATAGTTAACTCATACTGCTTGCCTGCAAAGTTCTATTCTTATACTTTATCAAGAAATAGTAATGATACAATTCTAAACAGTTTTATAAATGACATCAATTTGTACTAGTTATCTTCTACACGTTTTAATGAAAAAAGAGCTTGATTGTTATGGTTCCACACACTACAATAAAAATCACATGATAGCCAATTCATGCTACTGTTTCCTTCTGGGCTTTAATTTTAAACAAAAGTTGCTCAATAGTTTTAAGAATTCATAATGCCTTATATATTCCTAACTTTACCCAGGAACTATAAGTGCACTTACTCACAATAATTCAATGTACAGAAAGTTCATTATATTTGTTCTCAGTAACTCGTCATTTTCATTTACAAACTAAAAATGTTTCAAATGGCTCAAGCACTATGGGACTTGACATTTGGGGTCATCAGTCCGCTATACTTAGAACTACTAAGCCTAACGAACCTAAGGACATCACACACGTCCATGCCCGAGGCAGGATTCGAACCGGCGACCGTAGCAGCAGCGCGGTTCCAGACTGAAGCGCGTAGAACCACTCGGCCGCAGTGACCGACCATTTACAAACTAAATGAAGTGAAACAGAGATTACTTTGCTTTCGGTTAACTATACTGTGTGCAGTTCGGTAACTGTGGCACGAAGCTCGGACCATTGCTCATTCTTAATTTTATTAATTAGTGTCCTTAGGATTTGAGCCAGTGCTGTATCGGCGAAGCATGGTGATACAGGTGAGTATAGTATGATTCCATTCATATTCGTATGCTAGTGAGTTCATTTTTCCAGGACGTTTTTATTTTAAGCTCCCAATTGCGGCGGCTCATCCGAATCAAACCAAACTTAAATATTCAAATTTTAATTTTGTTTATAAACTTATTCAACAAACTTTTAGGTAAAGGAGCCACCACAGTATATGTTTGAACGCTATATGTAAGAAAAAGTGTGGTATAGTGAGGGTATATTCTTATGCAGATGTTGTCGATGATATTAAAAGTTCTTGGGTACAGCGTCATTCTTGCAGTCTTTGACACGTCGTTTCGATCTTCTTGATTATGCCTTCTGCTGGAAGCTGGCTGCGCCTTGTGGCATACAGACACAATTTGCTAATTTAAGGGCAGTATGTACCATGTTCATTCCCATGAACTTTTGATGAGTGGCTGTTGAATGGCAGCGCAGTAACCAATGAAAACTTTCGCTCTTTTAGAAGTGGCGACGTGCGAGACGTTGAGTGCACATTATTTGTCTGTAGCTGTAGATTTATGTTAGCATAAGCCGGTGTCGTCATCGTAGCAGCCGGAACCCTTCGTCAAAATTTAAGCTCTTCAAGCGTTTAGTAAACCTCGACTGCATCCAAGACTCCACATCCGCACATAGTGCTTTTCCTAAAACACGAAATTTAGCTAGACTTACACCTTGTCCATCTTTTTCACTATGTGCAGCGACGGCAGACTTGGCGGACTTCTTGAGGGGTAGAAATCGATTCTGTTCCATCAGACGTTATTTACCTGCAAGAGACGTCTTTCGACAAAGTTGCTTCTGATTCCTGGCCATTGTCTCCTCTACCAGAAATGGTATTGTCAGGAATCCCGATGTAAAGTATACATGTACTTCTTTGAAGAAATGCCACACGTATACTCTAAAGCAAGTAGTGGGAGTTCATCGTGGCGTCGATGTGAATTGTGTATGACGTTGATGCTGTGATGAGTGAACATTACATCATCAAACAACCAAATAATAAAAATGAAGAGTGCTAACATGTTCATATAGTTAACAAATCTTGACTCACCAAACAATGCAGCTGAAGTCTGGTATTGGGTGGTCATACATTTGTCTCAGAAACGATTGTGATTCAATGCCACAACATGTAGAAACAGTAACTTTAACTGCGAAATAATTGAAAATCATACTGTATTGTTTTAAACATTTTCTTCGCATTGCCCTAGCTAGGACAACGAAAAACATTTGGTGCACTTCTGGAAGCACTCAATATATTGAATGTACGAAACGTATTTCAAGTTTTGTGTTAGATGAGAAATACCTGAATCCATAACTCTTTGTTTTCCTTAGCTTTCTTATTTCTGTCTTATACCAATGCAAGAAATTACTTACATCTGCATATTTGGAGTGCTCATTAAATCTGAGGTATATAGTCACCATCTCATAGGTGTGCCTCTGATACGCAAGTGTGACAGGGGACAGAGTTTAGCACGGGCTGACGAGTATCGCCACTGAACGTGTCAAGTGCAAGGGCGCTTGCAGAGCTGTGTTGTCCCCGCCCAGGGCGTGCTGACCCCTGGTGTTAAATACTACACCCTGTAATACAACTGCCTATCTTGAAACCTGCGAAGCGGTCGGTGGAAGAATGAAAGATTATTGACTTCAAATGCGGCTCGTTGACTGTCAAAGGGTGACCATAATTCAGCGAAATATGTTCCTGAAATCGCTTGTTTGCAGGTATCTGAACTGTAACTGAATATTATAGAAATGCTGGCTCGTTTCTGAAATGACTTTCCGGGATATATTGGTGAATTGATCTTCGATTCAAAACAGAACGAAGTCGTGACCTCTTACTGATGAGTGCTTAATTATGGGCACAGTCGGCAATAATTAAAAGTTCGATTTACGCACAGCAGCAACGTTCCCAGTCGAGGTTTAATGTTTTACAACTCACGACCGAGCGAGGTGGCGGTGGTTAGCACACTGGACTCGCATTTGGGAGGACGACGGTTCAAACCCGTGTCGGCCATCCCGATTCAAGTTTTCCGTGATGTCCCTAAATCGCTTCAGGCAAATACCTGGATGGTTCCTTTCAAAGGGCACAGCTGGCTTACTTCCAGATCCTTTCTTAATCCGATTGGGCCGATGACCTCGCTGTTCGGTGCCCTCCCCTGAATCAACCAACCAACAACTCACTAGCTAACTTTAACAGAGGTGGTTGGGCTTGTAAGAGGTGCGATCAACATCAGATTTTGAGTGATGTCTGTGAAGGAAGGACACAGAGATGCCACGTGCTAGTCTTGGATAGCGTTATGAGTACCTGACGGTGTTTGAAAAGAACCTCATTGTGGGTCTACAGTTGGCCAGCTTGTCGAATCGTACCGTGTGTAAGGTGCCCCTTGTTTTCTAACGAAATTTTATTTCTTCAGATCACATTTCATTTCCCTATTTTCCAGATTTACATTCTGTATCGTGTCCGTACATATTGGTAGCATCATTTAAGCTCAGGCAACACTGCAAAACGCATAACAGGGACCGAGATTACCGTTCCCACGCTGGCTGAAGTAGCCGCTGAACCATCTGGCGTTGTGGGGTGAGGTGCTGAGGCTAGCTGTGGGAAAGAGTTTCACCAGTCCACGATACTGATAAAAGCCACTTTTGTCCACTCCAGATACTAGGAGAAGCCTATTTATCATAAAAACTTTCTTTCAACAACATTACGAAGAAAGAAAGTAGTCATTTCAATAAACAAATGGGCAATGTTTAAGATAACGAAGTTTTACGAACAGTTATGATTTTCCACGATTGCAAGTACGAGATATAGACTGCAGGTCATAGTCGCCAGTCACCAGTAGGATGCCTTTCGATCCAGTTCTGTCGTAGGACCACGCTCTGAGGAAATAGCTAGTTTCAAGATAAAAGTGATGAATTATTTCATTATTGTCAGAGAACGGCGTTTTCGGGTAAAGGAACACATCATAAGGGCATCTAAGAACATCATTTCAACAAATATAGCTTCCCGTTTACTTACTTAGAAATAAAATAGCACTTCCTAGAGAATCCCACGGAACTTACTGCGACTCGCTAAAATAATCCCTGGACGGGTTGTCTTTATTTGTGTAAATGCCGGTTGGAAAAGCACAACCACTCATTTTCCTGCTGTACGCCTCTTTATGTCATCCTATGGACTCATTAACAAGGGGAGGCCCGACGTTTGGAACGCGGATTTACTGCAAACTTCGTACACTCGTAGTACTCCACGAGGACAACAAAATGTGTAGGCAGTAGCGCGTACTTCTCAAGCGTTATTGAGGAAATCGAAAGTTAATTTCGGTCGTCAAATATATACCTGTGCGTGGCCGTTTTTGCCATGAAGCGCCGGCAGCCGAGTGGTTAGCGTTCAAGCCCGTAATCGATGCGTTGTTGGATCGAGTCTCGCTCGTCAGTTTTTTTTTATTTCTAACACAGTCATTTTCTTTACTATTTATATTACAATTGATGTAATCGGAAAAATACGTGTAATCAGATGAACTTCTATTAAATTTACAATGTTATTTGGTTGTCTACAAATTTTTATTACCACGAATAATATAATATTCGTAACTACCGACTAGTAAACGACCAAACGCATAAAGTGATACAGAAAATGTATGCTTGTCCGTTGCCTCAAAATTGATCGTATTTAATCGAAAGAGAAAAAGAAATTGCTTCTCGTGAAGACGCTGTTAAAATACGCTCGATACTGCATGATCAATGATCAGCGCCGATATTTTGGAAATGCTGCGTTATGTATGGTTTGCTTCCAAATTGTCGGCTGAAAGAGAGGTTATTGAAAATGTTGACGAGGTTTGTTTTTCCACGGAAAACCTCAAAAGAACCTTGCGTGTGCGGAAACACAGCATATATTCAGTGCAGCTGGTGCCGTTTATCTTTGTTTTTGTGTTTTTACGAAAAATAACATCCCGCAACTTATACTCGAAACGTCGAAAGCGACGATTAATTGCACATCTTTTGAAGGCCGTCTGTGTCGGTCAAAACTTGGAGGTAACAAGTCGTTTCGGGCTCCTTCCAGGTATAAGGGATTTCTCAAATCACGGACAAGCATACATTTTCAGTATCACTTTATGCGTTTGGCCGTTTAATAGTGGATAGTTACGAATGTTATATTATTTGTGAAAATAAAAATTTGCAGACTACCAAATAACATTGTAAATTTAATAAAAGTACATCTGATTACACGTATTTTTCCCATTACATCAATTGTAATATAAATAGTAAAGAAAATGACTGTGTTAGAAATAAAAAAAAACTGACTAGCGGGACTCGATCCAGCAACGCACCGATTCGGGGCTTGAACGCTAACCACTTTCTTTTGTGTGTGTTTGGTCGTTTCGGACGTCAAATAACATTCTTCAAGTTCGTTTGTTGATCCTTCCACTCAGTTTCATTTTACAGAGGCCAACCGGCCCTCTGACCGAACACACTGAGTTACCGTGCCAGCTATCACTCGGCTGCCGGCGCTTCGTGGTAATAATGGCCACGCACTGGTATACATATTCGACGACCGAAATTATCTTTCGATTTTCTCAATAACGCTTGAGAAGTACGCGCTACTGCCTACACATTTTGTTGTCCTCGTGGAGTACTACGAGTGTACGAAGTTTGCAGTAAATCCGCGTTCCAAACGTCGTGGCCTCCCCTTGTAAGTAAAGTGGAAGTTAAGCAAAAAAAAAAAAAAGGGTTGGGGGAAGGGGGTCCTACAGGTGTACGTATTTGTGGGACATTTCGTGTGTGACAGCTGCCCGATGTTGGACTAACTGAGGAAGTGAGGCCAGATACACTGGTCTTCGAGGTATCCGTCTCCTCGTCTGACCGCTACAATGGAATATCTCCGTATCATGCACCATGCACGTCATAACCCCTTCACATCGTCGTCTGCCATTCAAAAACAAGTGACGCACCCCCTGCAACCTTCTGTATTATCTGCCACCATGATCGGGGGCTACAAACGGGATTTAGTGTCCCATGCGTGCAATAACAAAAACGTGTGTTTCGAATGATACAGTGTCTGGGAAGCATTGCCTACTGATGGATGGCATCACACTGTAAAATTTTGAAATCGATTATGTGATTTAATATCATCATTAAAACAGCTGAGGCCGGCCTTTGTGGCCGAGCGGTTCTAGGCGCTGCAGTCCGGAACCGCGGGACTGCTACGGTCGCAGGTTCGAATCCTACCTCGGGCATGGAAGTGTGTGATGTCCTTAGGATAGTTAGGTTTTAGTAGTTCTAAGTTCTAGCGGGCTGATGACCTAAGATGTTAAGTCCCATAGTGCTTAGAGCCATTTGAACCATTTTTAAAACAGCTGAGTGGTGTATGAAATAACAGTGTACTAAAAATTTAATCTTTGAGGACCAGTTTCATTCCTGTTACCGTATTTAATGCGGTTTTCTGGTCTAGAGGTTCGATTTTTACCTCATTTTAAACATTTTAGGTGAAATCAAAAGGTAAGTCAAACAATGCTTATAACATATACATCCATCTTTTAACTGCATCAAAAAAATTTTTTGTCCAAAAATATTAAAGTGTTATCAAACAAAATGACTCCGAAGATCGTAGTGCACGCCGTGGCACCGGTAAGCTGGTGGACCTGGTTCAGGTAACTGGGTAGTCTGAAACAGACCAGACCAACAAATTATTAAAATATGAGAGTAGCTATGGTGAAAAAATGAACTTTTTCGCAATATGGCAGCTGTTTCAAAAAAGTAAGAAAAATCGACTTTGTTTCGACATTCAAACGTACATTAAAATCGATATCTTGAAAATTGTTTTACTTTCAACAATAGCCATTTTAGTTCTCTACAAAAATAGTTAAGCGGCAAAAAATGGCCGAGTAGGTTTTCGGCAACCAAAACATCCAGCAAAAGACCTGTGATATTTTGGAAAGAGCTATTAAAGTTTTAAAGTTTTGGAAAGAGTTTTCGTCTTTTTCTTTTTTTTCATCAGTCTGCAATGCCTGGGCCATACAGTTAGCCTTCCTCGATCTCGTAAATCTCGTTCGCGTGGAGCGCTTCCTTCCGGGCCGCAGATCTGGCTTCTTTACCGGCCTCACACGAGCGATGCCCTGAGCAAACAAGGCGGTCCGCGTTGCGCCTTCTGCAAAATTCGAACGCCGTGTTGCCAAGTTGAATGCCCATGACATTCATTCTCTGTTCTAGTCCCGCGAAGCAGTTGTTGATGATAACTGTAGCCAAACTTTTTGTAATTTCGACTACTTCTTTACCGGTATTTGTGTGTTTTGGGGAAAGCGTCCACATCAGCAAATTTATCGACTCGTTGGAGTTTGAACGTTCTCGTCAACACTTCTTTCCACTAAATTGACATTCGATAGACCTTCGTATATACACTCCTGGAAATGGAAAAAAGAACACATTGACACCGGTGTGTCAGACCCACCATACTTGCTCCGGACACTGCGAGAGGGCTGTACAAGCAATGATCACACGCACGGCACAGCGGACACACCAGGAACCGCGGTGTTGGCCGTCGAATGGCGCTAGCTGCGCAGCATTTGTGCACCGCCGCCGTCAGTGTCAGCCAGTTTGCCGTGGCATACGGAGCTCCATCGCAGTCTTTAACACCGGTAGCATGCCTCGACAGCGTGGACGTGAACCGTATGTGCAGTTGACGGACTTTGAGCGAGGGCGTATAGTGGGCATGCGGGAGGCCGGGTGGACGTACCGCCAAATTGCTCAACACGTGGGGCGTGAGGTCTCCACAGTACATCGATGTTGTCGCCAGTGGTCGGCGGAAGGTGCACGTGTCTGTCGACCTGGGACCGGACCGCAGCGACGCACGGATGACGCCAAGACCGTAGGATCCTACGCAGTGCCGTAGGGGACCGCACCGCCACTTCCCAGCAAATTAGGGACACTGTTGCTCCTGGGGTATCGGCGAGGACCATTCGCAACCGTCTCCATGAAGCTGGGCTACGGTCCCGCACACCGTTAGGCCGTCATCCGCTCACGCCCCAACATCGTGCAGCCCGCCTCCAGTGGTGTCGCGACAGGCGTGAATGGAGGGACGAATGGAGACGTGTCGTCTTCAGCGATGAGAGTCGCTTCTGCCTTGGTGCCAATGATGGTCGTATGCGTGTTTGGCGCCGTGCAGGTGAGCGCCACAATCAGGACTGCATACGACCGAGGCACACAGGGCCAACACCCGGCATCATGGTGTGGGGAGCGATCTCCTACACTGGCCGTACACCACTGGTGATCGTCGAGGGGACACTGAATAGTGCACGGTACATCCAAACCGTCATCGAACCCATCGTTCTACCATTCCTAGACCGGCAAGGGAACTTGCTGTTCCAACAGGACAATGCACGTCCGCATGTATCCCGTGCCACCCAACGAGCTCTACAAGGTGTAAGTCAACTACCCTGGCCAGTAAGATCTCCGGATCTGTCCCCCATTGAGCATGTTTGGGACTGGATGAAGCGTCGTCTCACGCGGTCTGCACGTCCAGCACGAACGCTGGTCCAACTGAGGCGCCAGGTGGAAATGGCATGGCAAGCCGTTCCACAGGACTACATCCAGCATCTCTACGATCGTCTACATGGGAGAATAGCAGCCTGTATTGCTGCGAAAGGTGGATATACAGTGTACTAGTGCCGACATTGTGCATGCTCTGTTGCCTGTGTCTATGTGCCTGTGGTTCTGTCAGTGTGATCATGTGATGTATCTGACCCCAGGAATGTGTCAATAAAGTTTCCCCTTCCTGGGACAATGAATTCACGGTGTTCTTATTTCAATTTCCAGGAGTGTAGGTCTGATTGCCTCCGATGGTCGTGTATTTCGACTGTGTGCAATAGTTTAAGGGCAAAACGGTTTCGCCCAAGTGTTCTCCATAATACAACGTATCGAAATACGCAATAACAATCGATTTTTCGAAACTTCTAGAACAGAGAACGCTCTTAATGACAACGAAATTGAAACGTAAAGTTTTAAGTAAATGTTTTCCTTGTGTCTTCTCAATGACCATCCGTCCATATGTATTGGGTGTCCGAAAATGAATGTAAGAAATGAGAAATCTGGTATAGAGTGAATCATAACAAGCAACATTCAGATAACAAACCATGACCATATCCCTACCAGTCTGGCACTAGGCGTCAGTGGCACTTGTCTTTTACCTTGATCTAGCAAGATAATAATTGAAAACCGTGCCCTGCACACCTCCTACCTTGTCGACTCAGAAGGCGGGTTGTACGCCTGCCTTCCTGGCGGTGCCCAACACTGTTCAGTAACGTCTGGCGCGGAACGTTAAGGCGTGCTGACAAGGATTACAATGTGAAAATTGCTCATTATGACCGGCTCTAACCGCCCTATTGTTTCTTAAATTCATTCTAAAAACACCCTTGGCCGCGCTCGCACCCGGTTGGATGTTCTGTAAATACTAGAAATAGTTTTAGTTTTGTACGTTCGAAGTTTATAATTTGTTACGCGTGTAAATTTATCGTAGTCATTCTGTTACCGTACGTAAGAGATTAAAGTTATTTTACCCACTTTCTGAGGAGGGCTTTTTTCTACTATTACGGCACTGGCTGAAGAGGAAAGCGAGCCGGCAGCGGTGGTAAAGCGGTTCTAGGTGCTACAGTCCGGAACCGCGCGACTGCTACGGTCGCGGGTTCGAATCCTGCCTCGGGCATGGATGTGTGTGATGTTCTTAGGTTAGTTAGGTTTTAGTAGTTCTAAGTTCTAGGGGACTGATGACCTCAGATGTTAAGTCCCATAGTGCTCAGAGCCATTTGAACCATTTAGAGGAAAGCGAATCCTTATACCAGATTTTCTCATTTTATTTTATATTGTTGCTTGTGTATGTCACCTATTGATTTCTGCCGACATCTAGGTACTGTGTGTAACGTCGGAATACACGTTTGAATCAGACAGCATGATGAACCCTTCTTTGCGACAGTTCGTACAGAAAATATTGCGTAATTGAATAGCTTTGTAAAAGGTGCAACAAGAGTTTTTCTTTCCTTCAAAAAAGCTGAATGAAATCGGTGAGCTTGCGAAAAGCTGAGACCCTGTTCCCATCTGTGTGACTTGCAAGCAAAAAGCCCCTGCCCTACTCCCTGCGCTGACCTAGTCTAAAGCATCGAGTTCACATGTAACTACTAGCCTAATTCGACGTTGTTTCCAGATCAGAGTATAGGGCATGCGGGATAATAAATTAAGTAAAGAAGGTGTATCATAACTATACTTAAATAAGAGTGAAATACAGATTCAAATAATGTGTATTTTGATGAACACCCTCAAACATTTTAATAATAAAATTCACACGATAGAACACGTAAAAAGACACTGAAATAGGAGCGAAAATGTCTGAATACAAATCAATTATTACTGGACCCAGCGTCACTGCTAGATCAGTCAAGAGAAACACACATAAATACTAAAAAGAAACGATCAAAATGAAGAAATAAAACGCGTAACTGAGGACGAGTGACAAAGACTATCTAATGATAGCACATGGCAGTAGGAAATGGTAGATTACTGAGACGGTAAGGAGTTTATTTAACAATGAGACGATATTCCAGGCTGACACTTTAGAAAAGCAATTAACACACTATTAACTTTTTCTGGAAGACACTCAGAATAATTTGGGTACAAACTATAAAATACGAAGAACCATTGCAACTATTGGCTGGCTGAAAGGCAAGAGAAAAAAGAAACACAGTAAATTAAGGAAGCACCTTCACCGCGACTAATGTGCTCCAAAACATTTCGAAAAGAGTTACAATTGGTGGCTCGCTTAAGACGGCAACCAAGAGAAAATTAGACAAATAGCATTTGGTAACTAGATGTAACAGCAGTAATATTAAATTACCGAAATAAAAGTCATCAGAATTCAAACATTCACCTCAGGCAGCCAAATACGTTTCATGTGAGTTACCAAACTTAGATAAAAAGTCTTTTACTAAAACTTTTAGGAAACAAGGCCTTCCAGTGGCTCTCTTCTAAGATAAAATGCTTACAGTGTCAACGCCCATAAACAGTAAGAGGCTGCCTGAAGCATTTAGTATTCAGAGAGTGAAAAAAGTAGAGAGTACCTAAAGAACAATCATAAACGGCCACCAGGGAGAGAGGCCACAGGAATCAAAATATAAATACCACTTAACGCTGAAGTGGCACAGAACAAGTCGAAAAGCAAATAATGATAAATGTGACAAGTATTTCTCTCAGTGGCACCGACCACAGGCAATTTCGTATGTAAGCGCAAATAAAATCGATTATACGCTGATTGTGTCCGCGTTCCAGCCTACTGCATGTATACTGATAAGGCAATCCTCTGCGAAATTTGAGGCAGAAATTAGTATAAATCTGACAAGAAAAAACATATGACAATATAGACCGAGAATCCCTTTTTGAAGTATTAGCCGAATTTGGACTAGATCAAAAAACAACAAACATCATAAAAAAACACTCACGGAGACCAAATCCAAAGTAAAATTTATGGGAGAATTGAGCACAGACTTTGAAATAGACACAGGAGTACGACAAGGGGATGTACTGTCCCCAGTGCTCTTCAATTGTGCTCTTGAAAAAGTTGTTAGAGAATGGAGAAAAGCAGGTGCACCAGCATACAGACTGAGACCAAGACGAAAGGGCATAGAATTAGACTGTTCAGCATTTGGTGATGACATGGCACTGATCTCACAAGACATTACCGATGCACCGAAACAGCTAGAATTATTATAAGAGCAGGTAGCAAAAATAGGATTACAAATTTCATTTGAAAAAACAAAATTTATGACTGACATCAAAGATGCACCTCCTGATCTCAAAATTGGTAATAACTACTTCTTTCGAGTAAAAGAATTTAAATATTTAGGTGAATGGATTGCAGAAAATTGTAATGAAAAGAAATGTCAGATCAAGAGTCCAGAAAATGAAGACGGCGTTTCAGTTAACAAATCGCATTTACAACAAAAAGAGTCTCTCGTGGAACTGCAAAATACGACACTACATAACAGTAATTAAACCCGAAGCTCCCTACGCATCTGAGACACTAAACCTTCTACACAGAACACTAAAAGAGGAATGAAAAGTGAAAGAACGTAAAATAATGAGGAAAATCCTAGGACCAAGAACTAAAGATGGTGTGAATTATCCGAAACCCAATGCATAAATATATAAAAATAGCTCCAAAATAAGACACAAAGCGCATGAGAAGAATCCAATTCATGGGGCATTTAGAAAGAATCGACTCAAACAGGTTAACTCAAAAAATCCATACATTTTTAAAGAACAAAACTACAAGACCGAACTGGTACAGACAGACGGAAAAAGACCAGAGAGTATTAGGGTCTCCAAATCTACATGATAGAAATGAAATCAGAAAAAATCACACACACACGGGGTTTTGAGGAAGAAGAGAGAAAAACGAACCGACATACGTGGTCTACGCAACGAAAGCTAGCCCATTCGTTGTTTATGAAGGAATACTGGGTGGAAAGGAAGGCCAACAAATGTTGATTACGCGTGGTCCTAAGTGATCCATTCGCGAAGAAGAAGAAGGAACAGTGCATAATCAATGCGATCACACACATCGGGTCCATACAGTACTACAGCATAGTGTGTCTCGGTAACCAGTACGAAGGGCCGTTAGGGCAGAACACTGGGATTTTTGAAAATTTCCCTCCCCCACACCCGGTATCTCTAAAGCATATTTTCACCGTAGTTTCTACGATGTTCCTGGATGAAACTGGAATCGCCACAAGCCGCCTGTCATCCAGGCAAGGCAGCTAATTGTGGGACTCGGACTCCAAACAGCGCCTTGCAGCTGCCCAGGCAGGAAGCAAACAGCCGCTTCCATCAGCATGGCTGCCCCGTTACCAGTCAACACGTCTGTCTCCGTACTCCCGTCGGAACTAACTGTCTAAGCTAGTCCCTCGGCCGTTACATACAGCCATCAGCAAAACGTCTTCCACAAGTTGCAGTACTGCAGTAGGCGCTCAACCAACCTCATTACCGTAGCTTACATGCGAGCATTTATCCTTATGAAACATACCCAAGCCGCTGTTACCAGACAACGGGCCAAAGACGTTACGACAGAGGGGTCACTATCGATAAAGGCTCTCGTTCGGCGCCATTGCCTTATTGTTAACATGAGCGACAGAGGCTCAGACGCGATCTTAATTACAAGTGGCCTAATAATTTTGGATGATCTAACTCTCGTAAATAGTGAGCAACAAGATCAATAACTGTTTATCCGACAAACAGGCAATTTATTTATCAACTTTCGTGCACCGTTCGTCACAAGCGACTTCTAATCAAGCTGCGGGCATATGGGGTATCGTCTCAGTTGTGCGACTGGATTCGTGATTTCCTGTCAGGAAGGTCGCAGTTCGTAGTAATAGACGGCAAATCATCGAGTAAAATTGAAGTGATATTAGGTGTTCCCCAGGGAAGCGTCCTGGGACTTCTGCTGTTCCTGATCTATATAAATGACCTGGGTGACAATCTGAGCAGTTCTCTTAGGTTTTTCGCAGATGATGCTGTAATTTACCGTCCAGTCAGGTCATCCCAAAACCAGTATCAGTTGCAAAGTGATTTAGAAAAGATTACTGTATGGTGTGGCAGCTGACAGTTGACATTAAATAACGAACAGAGTGAGGTGATCCACATGAGTTCCAAAAGAAATCCGTTGGAATTCGATTACTCGATAAATAGTACAATTCTCAAGGCTGTCAATTCAACTAAGTACCTGAGTGTTAAAATTACGAACAACTTCAGTTGGAAAGACCAAATAGATAATATTGTGGGGAAGGCGAGCCAAAGGTTGCGTTTCATTGGCAGGACACTTAGAAGATGCAATAAGTCCACTAAAGAGACAGCTTACACTACACTGCACGGTGTGGGATCCTTACCAGGTGGGATTGACGGAGGACATCGGAAGGGTGCAAAAAAGGGCAGCTCGTTTAGTATTATCACGTAAGAGGGGAGAGAGTGTGATAGATATGATACGCGAGTTGGGATGGAAGTCATTAAAGCAAAGACGTTTTTCGTCGCGGCGAGATCTATTTACGAAATTTCAGTCACCAACTTTCTCTTCCGGATCCGAAAATATTTTGTGGAGCCCAACCTACATAGGTAGGAACGATCATCAAAATAAAATAAGAGAAATCAGAGCTCGAACAGAAAGGTTTAGGTGTTCGTTTTTCCCGCGCGCTGTTCGGGACTGGAATGGTAGAGAGATAGTATGATTGTGGTTCGATGAACCCTCTGCCAAGCACTTAAATGTGAATTGCAGAGTAATCATGTAGATGTAGATGTACCTGTAGCTCTCAACTAAACTACCTCAATATGACACCTAAACGATAAGATCATGTGGTCTGGAGAATGAATTTATGACAGCAGAACAACTCGGATCCCAAGAGGCAGAGTTCTTACTGTAGGGGCTGTTTAAGATATTCAATTTCAAAGAAAACATCTGACTGTCCGTAGGGCTCTGTTTCTCGCAGCCGACATGATTGAGCTGATTTGCATAGTTTTCAGCTGACTGCTTGGCTGCGTTAGCCTGCCAGGAACGTAATTCTTCTAGTGACCAAAACCGTTTTCCTGACACCTCACTGTTGCACTCATGCGCGAATTGCCGTTCAAAGGACTCCCGTAAAAAGGAAATCGCCAGCTTGGCAAATAAATGCAATCACGACAAACTGAAATTATTGACAATATCTGCATACTGAGGTTTCATTAATGGCTGTTAGGCATCTCTCGTCTGACCATATAACACACATAAAACGGTGAATCAAATTATAATGGAAATTAATTCACGTGCCATCGTGATATCATCGGCAGCCTGAAAAACTGGCGGACGAAGTGTATTCCAGTTATAGCACCCCCGACTTTCTGCTCAGAAACTAATCACACAAAGCTGCAAAACTTGTGTTACTGTTCCATGTAATCTCCCTACAACTGTATACACCCTGCTACCGAATACATTTTACACAAAGACGACGCTATGATTCCATGGCCTCTGCGAAGGCGTCTTTAGAATTCTGGTTTGACCACCGGACAATTGCTGATGCAACAGCATCATTGCTGGTGAATACGCGACCGCGCATATTGTCTTTAACCGTTAGCCAAAAGTCACTAAGAGTCAGGATGCTTGATTTGTTGGAGGAAATAGAAATTAACAGTAATAGGAAAAACGTGTCGTGAACTAATGCAAAACAACCAACGTGAATTTAATCGTAGCTGTTTTATCAAAATTTTTGAAGATAATCTGTGACAAAAATGTTGCACGTTTGGATTTTGAAACCTTTGTTGCGATGGATCCGTTTGAATTAGTTCCGCATGAAAAACTGCGACCTGCACTGCTGTCTTCCCCATGGCCATATGCGCACTCGCATGCCTGCATCGACCCTACTGCATACACATGGTGGGAGCTGATGGTGCCTCAGTCACAACGTCAGACCATGTGTTTCTATTTTTTATTTTAATTCGGAGATTCCAATATTTTTGTTCTGTACATAATTGTTATAAAAATGGATATTACGTGTCTTAATTCTGCCTTTGTTAGTTAGTTGCATTCCGATAACTACTATTCGCTGTTCTGCAGTCTGGATTAAGACACTACGAAACTCATATTTGTGCTGTGAGTTGCATTTTCCATTGTCGTTTTCTTACTTATTTCATAATTCGAATTTACCGTATTTATAACAGTTTATAGCGGTATTTGAATTGAAACAGTTCCACCTGCCGAGTCGTCTGGAAAGATTTGATTGGTACTGACAGCCATACACAGCAGTTAGTGCTAATGACCTCAAACGGTGACGAACAAGCCTGATCAGTTTTGCATAATTTCATAAATTTGTATTTGATATTCCTGTTATTGACGAGTTATAGTTCATAACGAGAATGTGTAAACTTTGTACTTAGGTAACTTGTTAGTGAGCATGGTATTGTGATGTATCGTATTTCGCTCGCAATATCTTTATCTCTGTCTGTTAGTCTAAGACTTCAGAGGTCCATTTGTGCAGGCAGTTTAAGGCTCTCTCATGCTATTCTACGTTCTACTCACTGAAATAAGAAAATATAGAATGAATATTCATACGTTATAGAAACCCTATTTGTTCGATTTTGTTGATCTGACATATTTGGAAGGAAAAAGTACTGCTGTCATAGTAATGTTTGATTAAAAACAAAATCAGTTTATTAAATGAAATAATTTGGCTCGATAACGTAGTTTAAACAAACCCCTTTCATTGATATATAAATGGAATATTAGCAAATGATCTTCAGAGATCACACCATGAAAGAAATGAGAGTTCTAGAACATAATACACGATGTATTCGGTTTCTGTCTGTTTAGCCTTATGACTGAACTGGTATTCGATCTTTTTTATTACGATTAATTTAAGAACTTGCAACTCTTTTTTAGTGAATGCGGTATTTTTGTATCTTTCCTTATATTTCACATTTTCCTTTCCATCTCTTTCAAATTAATTTATGTCTTTAAGCTGGTCTAATGTCTTTATTTTTGATATGTTTCTTTCGTTTATTGCCTTATACGAAACAGAGGAGAATCGAAGCATCTGAGATCTAGTGCTACAGAAGAATGTCGAAAATTAGGTGGATTGACACGATAAGAATGTGGAAGTTCTGTGCCGAATCGGCGAGGAAAGGAACATTTCCGATACACTACCAAGAAGAAGGGACAGGATGATAGTGTAACACAAACTGGCTCTGAGCACTATGGGACTTAACATCTGAGGTCATCAGTCCCCTAGACTTAGGACTACTTAAACCTAACTAACCTAAGGACATCACACACATCCATGCTTGAGGCAAGTTTCGAACCTGCGGCCGTAGCAGCAGCGCGGTTCTGGACCGAAGCGCCTAGGACCGCTCGGTCACAGTGGCCGGCTATAATCCTCTGACTGAACGCTTCTCTGGGATCATTTGTACATGCTTTTTTTGATGACGGCGCAATTGATGGCTTACTAGTACTCCGCATTCTGTGTTTTTTGAAATGAGCATTTCACTGGCAATTTGACCAGTAACCCATTAGGTCCACTTCTCCCACACCAACACTATTTCCTCTGTCTGTGATCAATCCCTTGCCGAGAATCTTCGTCAACTGTCTGCGGTTAGGAAGACCCATTTTCTCGTACGTTTCTATCAACAGCAATAAAATACCTCTAATGACAATGACACCTTCTGCGCAATATTCTCGAAACATACGTTCAGCTTTCTGAGCTCTACACACTGGCGCACGAAAATTCTTTATATCTTAGTCTTCGACAAACTGTCATTAACTGTATACAGTGACTCGCAATGATAGTTATGAATTAATTTTAATTATAATATTTTTGTGATCTTGTATGTGTTTTAAGGGCAGACAGGAGATACTAAATGTGCAACAATGTACAATAGTACAGAGTCTTTGTCCATAATATGTGCTAGTCATTGTTGAGATTAATTCAGAAAATCATAATTTTCGATTTCGGTTCTGTGGCTGCCCCGTGCGATAAGTTGGAATGCACATGAATTCACCAGAGAGGCGTCAGAAATGCATTTCTGGCCGCTAGAAGTAGCTGGTGTCTAGCAACTTAACGTAACTAAACAGCAGGGCCTAAATTGTGCAAATGAGGACCATTAGGTTGACTACGAAATCTAAATGTCCCTTTACATTCAGTTGTTCTCTTCAAAGCCTGAGGTTTTCAATAACACCCATAGCAAGAGTTCTGGGTTACTGGGAACCGACTTCCTGTGCCACCAAAACACTTGTTTGTGATTGCGTAGCAAGTCACCGGACCACGTGGTCCTCTCGATTAGGTGCCATGTTGAAATAGTGTAACTGAGTATTGCAGGCACTACGAGATCGATAAAAGATTGCCAGTTACTCGGAGGTAGAATTAATGACTTTGTTGCTCGCTTGTGTGACAATCACATAACTCGCAATTATGATGGCTACTTCTAATTACCATCGCATGTGGACTTTCTACTTCTCCAGGCGGCCACTAAGGTAATCCGTCACACTGTATTGCTCTATGCCTCTACTAGACAATGTCTTTCTCGTACATCCCTAATTACGTGTTCTAGTTTTTCACTTTTCGCACTTTGAATCTGTCCTCTGATTACTTATGTGTATTTTCATTAATTTATCCATCATAGTCTCCTGCTCCAGTAATAACTATTTTGTGTCCACATTTTCCAACTATTTCAGTGCTATTTTACCCTGTTCAGTCATGTGATCTATATTATTAATATATTTGTGGGCGTTTATCAAAACATACTAATATATTCCGTTTTTTTCTGTCTTTGTTTGCGTAAAGGTTCTATGTAAACTGTCCCAGAATCGGAGTCGGTAAGTTTTCCGATCTGTCTAGCAGTGTTACAAGTCTTAAATTGTAATAGCTGATAATAATGAGGTTTCAACCTGTCGTTTATCGCTGTGTGTGAATGTGGATCGACTCCGTGACCCAATTTGCTGTTACTATTGTACAGATTTCAGTGGAAGAAAGAATGAGGAACGTGAATTCGGAACAGTTATCTTTATTTATATTCTTTACTTAGACTAGTGGGCTATCGAATTATGTGCTGAACCAACTTTTGCCTCTGTCACAGCAACGCATCATGTGGTGGACTCTGTCAGACAATGAAAGCCTTGGGTGCCCTGATCACAATGTACGGAGACTGAACAGATCTCGATCTAGGTCAAGAAAAATTCACAAGATGGTACCTTAAACTATCTCAGGTGGCCTGACGGACACACCAGCACATCCTCATGTCAATGAAGTGCTTCTCAAACCGTTGCAACACAATATTATTTTGAAGGTAACAGTTAACTATCGGGTTCCTTACGAAAACAAACAAATGTACGTGCTCGGGAATCAGGTTCCAGTATCGTTCATCGGCGAGCAACACTAGCTATGATATAAGAAGCTTTTTATTGGGAGGAATAGGGATCGACTTTATTCTCCTTACTGGTTCCTTGCAGCCCGTCACGATTTACTAACGTGAGCTGATTTCTTGATCGAGTGGTAGCACTTACAGCAACGCCTGGAATTTTCGGAGCCTAGAACCTCCTGTGACTCGTTAGTGGATAATAATGTAATAGTGATTTATTCGTTCCGTTACACTAATTGCCTTCCTTTCTGGGAAAATTACACTAACATGTAAATATTCTGCAATGGAAGAGCTGGCCGGAGTGGCCGTGCGGTTCTAGGCGCTACAGTCTGGAGCTGAGCGACCGCTACGGTGGCAGGTTCGAATCCTACCTTGGGCATTGATGTGTGTGATGTCCTTAGGTTAGTTAGGTTTAATTAGTTCTAAGTTCTAGGCGACTGATGCCCTCAGAAGTTAAGTCGCATAGTGCTCAGAGCCATTTTGCAATGGAGGAATTTAGATTCTCGGAGGTGTCTATG
Organism: Schistocerca serialis cubense; assembly: GCF_023864345.2. NCBI lineage: Eukaryota > Metazoa > Arthropoda > Insecta > Orthoptera > Acrididae > Schistocerca > Schistocerca serialis. The sequence goes on from NC_064645.1 coordinate 149,343,536, forward strand.
TACAGACGCAAAAGCATTATGACATGGTAGCCGTCATTGCTGTAATAGCTCAACACGGAGTCGTCGTGACACTCATCCGTGTTTTCCAGTTCCAGCATTGACGATACAACCAAGGAACAACCCTCGAAAACCCTGGTCAGCACTGGGAGATGGAAAATGTTATTAAAGTAATTCTGGGAAAAGTAAAGTTAGGTGCTAAGCTTTGTCGATAGTATCTGCCAGTGTGTGAGCTTGTTAAGGGATAATGGTATATCAGAGGCAGCCACCGATGTAGAACATACGTCTACTCACCAGTTTTTGATGTTCAGTATTGGACTGAAGAACTTCTTCTGCACTTCGATACACCCATTCTCACCTCTCAAAACGTACCTTCTTAGACATTAGAATTATTTGATCCATCTTGAAATCTGAGCCATTTTCATATAATATGCATACCAGATGAAATATTTTTGTTACGATTGGCGTGCTCAAGAATTTCAGTAGCTTTGACGAAATATACTTGACTCCACAAGCCATGTTACAAATTCGGTCTTCCAGTTCTCTAACAAATTCTTGTCCCAACATCATATCTCCTATCTGATTTACGTCCAGTTTGTGTTCTCTTTTATAATATTGTGTTTGAGATGAGATCCATTCCACAACTCTTGTTTATATATCTTCCATGTTTGACCTTTCCCTTCTTATATTTATAGAGATTCTTATATTTCCTCCAGAGTCCTCTTAATTTTATTATAGGTGATGGATATGTCTGTCCTAGTCATTCATGCTTCTCTAGCTATCCCTGCTTTCCCATCTTGCATTTTCTGACAGTCTAATTCTAAGATGTCTGTATTCCTTTTTTTTCCTGTTTCATTTCTAAATTTCTATAATTTCTGCTTTCATCAGTGAAATTCATTATTATATAGCGTGCACTGTGATTATCTGTAGTCGAATATAAAAACAGGTAATTTTTTGAATCTTTGTTGGATGTTTTTCTGTAACAGAATATAAAAAGTGATTAATTTGCTATAGCTTTGTTTGATATTTCATCATCATCAGTTATCTGCTATATTAGCAGGTCCTTTTGCCTCTCCATTTTCTGCGATCCATTGCTTCCTTCTTAAGGCTGCTGTATGTTGTACCGTCCATCATGTCATCCAGTATCTGGAATCTCTTCCTTCCTCGCTTCCTTTTCCCTTCTACATAACCTTCTAAAACGGTTTTTATCAGTCCGTCATTCTTTCTTAATATATGCCCAATCCAATTTCTTTTTCTTCTCTTTATTACATCTAGTTACTGCCTTTTCTCTCCCACTCTTCTCAGTACTTCTTCATTTTTTACTCTGTCCATCCAACTTATTCTTTCCATCTTCCGCCATGTCCAGATCTCAAAAGCCTTCAGCCTTTCTCTGTCTTTTTTCCTCATAGTCCATGTTTCAGCGCCATATAGAAGAACACTCCATACGAGACATTTTATGAGTCTCTTTCTGAGTTCTCTGTCCAGACCGCTGCAGAGGATTCTCCTTTTCTTATAAAACGCCTCTTTTGCCATTGCCATCCTTGTTTTAATTTCTGTGGTGCACTTCCAGTCGGTGTCTATCCTGCTTCCAAGATACTTAAAATTTTGCACCTGTTCTAGTGTTTCTCCATTCAGCACAATTTTTATTTCCTTATTTCCTCCTATTGCCAATACTTTTGTTTTATTTGTGTTAATTTTCATTCCATATTTTTTTCCGTTAGTTGCAATGGTGTCCACCAAATCCTGTAATTCTTTTTCCCCTGTGGCTAGAAGGACCATGTCATCAGCAAATCTCAAGCACCCTACTCTTCTTCCTCCAATTTCTACTCCTTTGTCATCTAATGAGCATTGGTCAATCATATTTTCCAAGTACAGGTTGAAAAGAGTAGGTGATAAACAGCATCCTTGTCTTACTCCTTTCCCTAGTCTGATCCAGTTTGTACTTTCTCCTCTCACTTTAACTGAAACTTTTTGATTAAGGTACAATGAGTTTATAAGTCTTCTGGTTTTCCAGTCCACTCTCTTTTTCCTCATAATAGTTGCCAGATTGTCCCAAACCACATTGTCAAATGCCTTTTCTAAATCGATGAAGCACATATATAGGTCTCTTCCTTTGTCAATAAACCTTTCCCCCAAGATTCGTAGGAGCCCTATTGCATCTCTGGTGCGCGTATTCCGTCTAAAGCCAAACTGCTCCTGGCCGAGATTCTCCTCTATTACTTTTTCAAGTCTTTTATTAATTATTCTTAACATCACTTTGGCTGCATGTGAAATGAGGCTGGCTGATTGTCCTGTGCTCGCTGCATTTCTTGGTTCCTTGTTTTTTCGGTAATGGAATCATTGATATTTATCGGTAACCAAATGATGCATTTGGGATAAAGGTGGTCGCCATCAATGAAGGGTAATGGCAGTCAGCAGACACACGTTAACAGATAATCACCACAACTGGTAATTCAACTCAGAATGTCAACTGACTGAACCGTGCGCGGCTCGTGTTCGTGCTGCTTATTGCTTGAGATCTTGTCTTTCCTGTATTGCCGTCTCGTTTCTTACTCGATTTACTGGCGTCACTGAGTTGCTGGCTTGCCTGCCAGTGAGTGGCAGCAGCAGTGCTTATCGATAAGAACACTGTCTTACTATCTTTGAAGTGACCGCTAGTATTTCCGGGTCGTCGTGTGTCGGGAGTTCAGTCGGGATTGCGCACCAGTGAGGCCTAGACAGCGAGTACTCGCCCGACCATTTCCGGGCTCCTTTAGTTGGTCATCGGAGAAAGACGAAGGTAATGAGAAGTAGTAGAAATGAGAACAGCGAGAAACTTCACATCAGGATTGATGGTGACGAAGTCAATGAAGTTAAGGAATTCTGCTACATAGGCAGTAAAATAACCAATGACGGACGGAGCAAGGAGGACATCAAAAGCACACTCGCTATGGCAAAAAAGGCATTTCTGGCCAAGAGAAGTCTACTAATATGAAATACCGGCCTTAATTTGAGGAAGAAATTTCTGCGGATGTACGTCTGGAGTACAGCGTTGTAGTGAAACATGGACTGTGGGAAAACCGGAACAGAAGAGAATCGAAGCATTTGAGATGCGGTGCTATAGCCGAACGTTGAAAATTAGGTGGACTGATAAGGTAAGGAATGAGGAGGTTCTACGCAGAATCGGAGAGGAAAGGAACATATGGAAAACACTGATAAGGAGAAGGGACAGGATGATAGGACATATGCTAAGACATGAGGGAATGACTTCCATGGTACTAGAGGGAGCTGTAGAGGGCAAAAACTGTAGAGTAAGACAGAGATTGGAATACGTGAAGCAAATAATTGAGGACGTAGGTTGCTACTCTGAGATGAAGAGGTTAGTACAGGAAAGGAATTCGTGGCGGGCCGAATCAAACCAGTCAGTAGACTGATGACCAAAAAAAAAAAAACCTTGCGGGATGCTTGTGCATAGATGTCGGGTGGCCAATGGCCAAGTGTTTCCTCTGCATGGTTGGGACCGAGCCAGTGTCTCTGGGTCGGCGTGCGTCCGAAGAGAGTCTGGACGCAGCAGCAGAGAGGTCCGGACAGCTATGACTCGCCCAACCGTTGCCGATACACATCACTTGAGTGGAACGACCTTGATTGCTCGTTCGGTCTGTCGTCTTATCGGACGACGTGTATTTGCTCGCCGACCGTTCCTGGATTCTCTGTGCGTGTCGATTTGTGATTCGTCCTGGTTATTCCAGAGTCACTGGTTTTAGTATTGTTCGAGTTGTTTATGGAAGTGTTTTCGCCGAACCGTGTGTAGCTTGTGTAGTTGGACAGAGCAGTTATAATTAATGCTCTCTCTGTGTGTGGCAGTGAGTCGGTTGAGAGCCAGCAGCAAGCAAGTGTCTGCAGCGCGAGGGCAGGCCGGGACTGCTGGCAGTGTGCTTCGCGCTGTCGGATCGTGTGGCGCAAGCTGCAAGAGCGAAAAGTTCGTTGTCCACCGAACCTGGACGCTGAAGTTGAGTGATCAGTTAATCTACTATGAAACCTCAACTATTGTGACATCTCTTCGTTCATTTGTGGCTTGTTGCCCCCTTGGCCGTTAGGGCTAGCAGCACCGTATGATGTGTTGGAGTCATCGAAATCTTGCAGCCGTCTTCCTATGTTGTGATTAATTATTAAATTGACTGTTACTTACCAGTGAAGTGCACCAGCGGTATTTTCTGCCCTGTGGCCGTTAACGCTCTGGTTACTGCCCTGGTCGTTTCGCGTAGTTTGTAGGCAGTGTGCCTTTTCCTCGTCGTGTTGTTGCTGTCCAGCATGGCTTGTAATTTGACAGACTTTTAAGTTGTTTGGTTCATATTTGGTTAGAGTGGTTATTGTTTCCCTGGCTGTCTTTAGACGCCAATTTCTGGATGCTTAGTGCTGTTCATATTCTCGTCCAAGGCTGATAGTCTCCATCGTTTTGCCGTTGATCAAACGGAAGGGAGTTGGTTAAATTGGTTGGTCCTTGGGCTGTACCTAGTTTGGGTTGCCATCTGATTACCTAACTTCAACTCTTGGCTGCCTGTATCACCTCACCTTACGTTTGAGCTACCTTTCCAGGCTGACCCTTGGAACACTTCTGAGCAACAACTGTTCTGTTCGTTTGAAATCGTGATTTTCATTGTAGTTAAAGCACTGTGCGAGGGCTTTGATCCTATATTAATTCAGTTGTTTTTAACAAAAAGGCCTTCAGCCGTGTTAAATTAAAGTTTTGAGCATTGATTGTTTTAGGCAAATTTCTTTATTCTTAGAAATTGTTCTATCTGAAATTGTTTGTAGTCCAGACCCGAAGCCGTTAGTTGTTCCATGTGTTATGTGTGGCCTTCAGCCGAGGATTTGCGTGAAACCCTTAATAAGGCCTTCAGCCGAGTGTATTCTCTAAAGGAAATTTTTTATCAGAAGTAAGATGTTTATTCTAAATTATTTATCTGACTTGTTGTTCAGGCATTCAGCCGTTGTTTCAAATTTGTTTGTGGCCTTCAGTGTGCAATAAGTTAATCAGGCTTCGGCCATTCTTTGTAAGTTTAAATGGAAATTTTCTCGCTTAGGAAACATTGTTATTAATGTGGCTTAATTATAGCTGTCACTCAGATGTGTAGTGTAGGCCTTCAGCCATTAATTGTTTTATTCCATTTTTAAAAAAAATTCATTTCTGAGCTGGGCCTTCAGCCATTCTTGTGTTTGCTATGTGTTTTTGGTCCTTCAGCCCAGAAAGCATCTCACGTTTTCTTTAACTAAGCCTTCAGCCGTATTGTTAAATTGTCATCTTTAAAGCCAGTGCGTAAATAAGAGGTTCCTAGAAAAAGAAAGTTTAGTTTTTTTGTACAACTCACAGTAACTGTTTATGGCCTCATCCACAATCTTAAGCTTATCCTGTGTTCTCTCTGACCACCTACCATCCAGGTCTCTCTGACCATGATTTAGCTCCCAGTAGTACAGATGTTTTTGTTATTGGTGATACTGTATGGTAACATGGCAACCAAGTTAAAAGCAATTTCCATTGACTATGCAGAGAAAAAAAGACTTGTCTATAAAATGGCGATGTATGGGGTAATATGTTACAATTTCGTTTTGAGGGGGCTATCTGCTAATTAATGTGTGATACGAAGGTTGAAGTACTGTCGAAAACAAGTGAACTTTATTGTAATTCTTCAGGCTTTCCCGGCGAGGAGTTGTCATGTTGATTAATCGGGTTTTTACACGATATTTCAACTTCGTGACTCGCAGTCTTCTTCAGGTGCTGTCCGATACTGATTCCAGTGTCTCTCTCTCTCTCTCTCTCTCTCTCTCTCTCTCTCTCTCTGCTCTCTCTCTCTGTTCTCTGGTATTGACAACCTCCTCTCAGGTCTTCTACAATATCTGAGTGTTTATCAGTTGACATTTACTCCACAAGGATAAGATAAAAATTATTTCTGTGGATTAAAAGGATTGACTAAGACTTGTCTGAGCTCGACAGGATAAAATACTGTGGGTGCTAGGGAACTAGCGGTGCGAGGAAGAACAATGTTTGTTCTTCTTCTTCTGCTTGACTCTTGCTATACCAGCGATAATGCGATGAAGTCGTAATCGGTAAAGACATAAAGACAGGGAAGCGGTTTATGAGATCCATGTCCCTCTTAGGAACGACGGCGATCAGAGGTTTGTGGGGCAGAGGAGGTTGAGGAACATTGGAATCGGTGAAAGGGTAGGTAGTGTGGTGCGCGTACGTCTTGTCACGCAATGATTTCGCGACCATCTTCAGCAGTCCTGGCGCGGTCATCTCTTCCTCTGCTGGCTGCGTATTGACTACCTCTTCTGCACACTGTTCTTGGCCGGGCGCAGCAGTTATTACTTCATCTCCCAGCAGCGATTGTTCCGCTTTGTTCTCGGGAGGGCGGGCAGCCAGTTCGTTGTCTTTGGCCACGTCACCCCACGTTGCTGGCGGAACTGGCTCTGAATGTTGTTTCTGTACGCCCTCCCCTTTCGAGGTGGGGCCAAACATTTCTGTCGCCACCTCCATGAGCATCCCCCCCCACAGCGCCCTCGTTACCGCAGGGGACGGGAGAGCGTCCGTCTGCGTGGCGATGGTGGCGGTCGTAATATCTCGCCCCTTGTGAGACTTGCAGGCCAGCGACTCGCGGAGTGGTGCGAGCTGAAGGCGCACCTCGTCCGCCTCAGCCCGAAGTGCAGCCCTCTCCTCTGTCATGGCAGGTTTGAGAGCGTTGGCGACAGCATCATCGATCTTGCGAATGCTGTCGGGACTGCAGCAGCACGGCCCTCCACTCGCGCCAACACCGGCGGAAGTGGCGATGGCATGTTGTTCGGGCAGGGCGTGGTCCATTGCCACCTCGTCTTGAGCGGTGATTCGCCGTCGGCGTGTGTGCCGCCCCTTCCCGCGGCTACAGCTCTTAACTACAGCCACGGTAGTTGGCGGAGTGTGCGCCGACACAGTTGGGATGGCTTCCCTAGGCTTCGTGCACTCGCGTGAGAGATGCGGCTTTGCACACTTTAAACGCCGGTGCAATCCGCGGCGAAGTGCCCCAGCTTCTGACAGCGAAAGCACTGTACAGGCTTCTGCCTCTTCTGCTTGCCGTCGAGCCCGAGCGCTTGGCCCAGGTGGCTGACGATCGCGTCTACTTGTTATCCTCGTCTTCCCTTCCCGCGTCCAGGCATGTTGGCGCAGCGAGCGAGAGCAGCAGCGAGCAGCAGCGACGTGGTCCGCAGCGAGTCAGTAACAAGATACCAGAGTGTTTTTTTTTTTCTTTATTGAGTTTCGATTCCCCCCGAAGGGGGTGGGCTGGTAACAGCTTAGTATGCCGCTCTTCAGCCTACAGACTTCGTTTTAAAAAGATGAAGGTAATAAATGATAAAAACAGGCGATAAAATCGGAGACTTCAATGGTAACATGACGAAAAAATCGTGGAACTTCAAACATAGAACAAAGGGACGATGATGCTGTTAGAATACATATGAAGCAGACAGGTAAAATAACAGACAGACAATTAAAAAACACGGCGACAGTCTGGTTTCCGTTCGCAAAAGATATAAAATTCACACCCAGCGACAGCAAGATTTCTGTTCCCAACACTTTGGAAAGATGAACAACACTGAACATTCACTTGAACACTGCACTAAAAAGTTGGCAAATATGACATACAACAGCCGAGAGCAGGTTGTGGGAAACTGGACAGATGATGGGAAAATAAAAAAGGAGAAGGGGGAAGGAGCGGAAAAACGAAGAGGGGAGGGGGGAAAGGAGCCAATGGAGGATGAGGACCCATACAAGTGGTGGGAGGTGATGGGCAGACGCGACAGGGAGTGGGGAAGACAGAGGAGGGGAATACAAAAGGACACAGGAGGGAGGAGAAGAGAGGTAGGGCGAGGTTTGGCGTGGAGAAAACAGGATGGAGGGGGGGAAGAGGGAGCCCAGGGAAAGGACGGAGGAAAGGAGGGGGCTGAGGATCAGAGTTTATAGGAGGGATAAATGGAGGGAGAGAGGGCATCATCCGGGAGGGAGAGTTGATGGAAGCCGCCTTGGGAAAGTTCGAGGAGTAGGAGCAGATGGAGTAAAGGAATGAGGTCATAGAGGTTCCACACGGGGGACGGGAGGCGTATACAGAACGCGAGGCGGAGTGCATGACGCTCAAGAATCTGGAGGGACTTATAGAATTTGGGGGGGGGGGTGGGGGGGCAGATATCCAGGCAGGACTGGCATAACAGAGGATGGGATGGATTTAGGATTTGTGGGTGTGGATGGTGGTAGAGGGGTGCAACCCCCATGTCCGGTTCCAGAGTGGAACGAGTCTGGTGATTATGCCCACGCTACAGCCGTTGCTATTGGCCGGGCACACCACAGACAGAGCGCCAGACGAGGCGCGCACCGTAGAGGGAACGCCTAGCACAACGTAGGCATAAATACCAGACTCGTTCCACACTGGAATCACTATCAGACAGCACCTGAATAAGACTGCGAGTCACGCAGTTGAAATATCATGCAGGAAATACGCAAATGACCGGCAGAAACCCGATTAAAGAACATGACAAGTGAACTTTATGGCAGGCCGCGGTGGTCTCGCGCTTCTAGGCGCGCAGTCAGGAACCGTGCAACTGCTACGGTCGCAGGTTCGAATCCTGCCTCGGGCATGGATGTGTGTGATGTCCTTAGGTTAGTTAGGTTTAAGTAGTTCTAAGTTCTAGGGGACTAATGACCACAGCAGTTGAGTCCCATAGTGCTCAGAGCCATTTGAACCATTTTTTTGAACTTTATGCTGAAAGTTATCTTAGCAGAAGATCCATGTGTGTTTTGTAATAACATAGAACAAATCTTTACATACTTTGATAAGTAATGCAGACAATTATGATTTCATTGAAGTGTAGAATAAACCAAAATTTTTTATTGTCTACTTCACCTTAACCTGTAAGTTGAACCAGTACTGCCACTATGCAAGACAAAAGTATTTATTTAAATGTTATAGAACAGTTTAATTAAGACAGCATTTCCACGTGTGTTTTATATTGTCACAGTAGAAATCTTAAGTTTTTAGATAAATAATATGTACATTTGCGTTTTGATTGTGTTTACTTATTGTCGTTGATAAAGTTCGACGTTTTACTTGCAGTGAGGGAGATACGACGAATCCCTTTAACTTTTTTTGCTTTTTTGCTAAACGCTTGTGAATACAATCAACCTCTTGAATAGAAGTGTGCCATTGTTTTCTTTAGGCTTACATGTTTGTTAAACGATAATCTGCGACGGAACTCTTCAGTTCCCTCCTAATCCCACTAATGTAAAAACCGTATGTGAAACAGATTAGAAAGAGATAGATTATTAACAGATTCTGCCGCGCGTCTCACTGGTTTGACTTTGAACGAGACCCGCCTGCCTTGCTTCAGAGTATGTTAACATCGGTTTCCACCAGTATCTCAGTGTGAACAGAGAAGAAACATCTGCAGTGACTCTTGTAATTACCACCTTTTAATACATTTTAGACAGACAGCAGAACAGCAGAATACTCCTCTTAACAAGTCAAGGAACAAGAAAGTAAAATCTTATTAAATAACAATTTTTCGTTTGTATGAAATGATGTTTATATTCCAAATTTAACAGGTGGATCATGCTCTCCTTCCAGTAAGATGTCCCTGTTGTTCCTAGTGGATAACGAAAACTAAGGTACTCAACAGAACCACTGCCTGGCATGGTCACTTTTCGAGCCCGCACGGGTTCATCAACGCTTGTTCCCACGTGTATGCACCATGGACGGCACTTTACTGATGAACTCTGGAGACACGCCCCTTGCAGTCTCGCTGACTAACCCCAAAAGACAGCTCAGAAATTAATTATCATTTTACACCCCCAGGCGACATATTGGCGTTAGTCGATGGTTGACATCTTGCAGATTCAGTAGGAAGCTGTCGGGGTCCGACAGACGTCCTGACGTCAAGAATGTTTACCAAAACAGTGGGGAGAGTTAAGACGCTTTCTGGGACTCGTATAACGAGAGAAGGGAAGTTGCCTTATCCTCCTTTCTGATAGGTGACACAAATGAGTACGAACCACGGTTGGCTGACGTGCATTTTGGAGAAATAATGTTTGTTGACACGCCAGACTTAGTGAAACGAACGAGTACAGATGATATTCAGTTCTGTAGGGCGAACAAAAAAAGACATTCGATTTCGGAAAGCGTAGAGAAGTCTTTCGGTTTTGGAGAGCGGCGCAGCGAACATTCGTTCTTGAGGCGATAGAGAAAAGTGTGACTGAGGATAGCGGCTCCTGGTTCTAAGATGGATGGTTGACTCTTGAACTTCGTTCCAGATACGAGGAAACAGCCAGTGTGGTGAGCATTCACGCTGCACTGTTAGTATTTAATCGAGGTCGGTGTCCTGTGAAGTGTAAACACCTTTCGGCCAATTTGAGACGTTTCACAGCCATTCTTTCGCAATTCGGTACTCACGTTCGTTACAGCGAATCTTGAGCTACCATTGACTTGATCGTCATCTTGTCTGTTGGATGTACTGATTCTGGTGCATGTCTAACCTTACCTTGATGATATGCAATTGTTTCTGTCAGATCATTCAAAGTTGAGTCAGTTGTGGTCTCCGGAAGTAACGCCCTTCTACACTGTGTTTCCCTGTACCCTGCTGGTCCATTACCTGCATCTGAGATAATATGATTCTTCATGTATTTCTTGTTATTTTTTAATGAAGACGTTCGCAATGTTAAATTCTTTCTTCGTATGTATAGTTCTCGGTTACTATATATGCAGTAATAGCATTCATCAGGATATTATTTCAATAATTAGTTAACCTCACATCACTTGAATATCCATTAACAAACGCAATCAGCCCTACTTATATATCATGTGATGTAAGTTTCCTTCTAATCAGATAGCTTCCTATCAGCTGACAGGCCATAGGATATAATTCTTTATTTTTGTGTTAATTATTGATGATGTGGTATCCGGCGACCCTTCTATCAAAATTGTTAGCAGTAGTAGAATCAACAGCAGATATTTTCATTCGATTCCTCCCCACATAGATTTAATTTTGCTTAACTCACCCTGCCAGGATGTTTACCCCCATACCAATTGTGTAGACATGTTTCATTTAGCTTCTAACTCGCCAGAATCTCCACATAACTCCCCCGTCCCCTTCATGGCTCCTACTGCATAGACTTGTTTCAGCATGTTCCGACAAGTGACAAGTGTGTTTTGTACTGTTACAGAAGAAATCTTTACTTATTTTAGTAACTTATACAGAAAATAATATGTTGATACAGAGATCGAATATGTGAGATACCGAATTTTCCTCTCTGCGTGGAACCTTGTCCATCGTAATCTGTAACACAAGCCAAGCTTTTAGTGTTCATATATCATCTTTGGTGCAATTAGAAGTTGTCTACTTCGGTCTATTGCACCAAAATATTATAAAAAGTGACGTTGGCGGATAAACATGCTTTTCTTTTAGTAGTTGATTATGGAGAAACTGTAAACATTTTTTCACAGTAGTGGAATATAGTCATCTGTTGAAATACTGTAAGATACACCATTATTGTCGATATATTTACATATTTTTAATGAATTTTAGACACGGAAATTACATAGTGACATTTAACATAAACGTTGTGTGTGTTGCTGACTTTTTTTATACATAATACAGACGCTTTTTAAATGGATATGCTTTAAGTTACACCAATATTGAAAATATCTTTAGGTATTTCGCGGAAATTATAGACGTAAAAATAACATTGATGTAAACGTTGTGTGTGTGGTTACATATTTTTGATAAATGATAAAGATGTGGAATTACTCTACATTAGACCAGTATTGTCAATACATTTTTCGGTAAATAAAATAGGTTTGGAAATACTCTAAGTAACTCCTTTAACGTATTTTTGATGAACCTTCTAGATGTAAAAATAACACTGTGAAAGCAAGTGTGCATCAGTAGTGCCAATAAGAGAGCCATGTCTATGTGTACTGTTATAGAACAATATAGACGTAAAAATAAAATTTTAGTACTTAATTTGGAAGTACATTGTGGACTGAACCGAGTGCAGTACGATTATCTAACTTCACTCACAGACAAGTGTAGTTTAACCCGTAAGTTACACGACTCGAGCATGTGTGTGTTTTTTACTGTCATAGAAGTAATTCTGTGCGTATTTTGATAAATAATACACGCAATTTAAAAATTCAAATAGTTAAATGTACGTAGCAAGAAGTGTAGTTCGGAGATCGTACTTTGCTCACTGAGAAGTGGTAAGTACAGAGGACAGGATGGGGATTGCCTGTTTTGTTTTAATGGCTGGAGAAAAGCCAAGCTATGATTGGTTGTTTCATTTTAACAGCTCGTAGAACACTGGATTGTGCCTGGAGGAGAGGAAAAGATGCTTCCATTGTCTTAAAAATTCTCCTACTGGCTACCTAGCATTGGTTTAGTATGGAGTTGAAAAATGGTAAAATGCTGGGTATTCATTGGAAGAACTAAATATGTCTGTTGTCTTAGAAACTCTGATTACCCTATGGGAGTGACTTAAGAAGAAGCAGAAAACAATCTTATTAGTTGCTAAAACACTGGGCCGTGACTGGGAAATCCGAATATAGGTATGCTTTCCTAGAAGCTTTCTGACTGGCCACGGAGAGAGCCTTAAGATCCTTAAAAGTTTTCTTATTGGTCAATTTTCAAGGAAAGGGACATGGCGTAGGAGAGAGGAAGAAGCGTTTCTTGTGACATGGATATGGAATATGTGTGTATACGGTAGGTACATGCGCACCAAAAAATGTTCCAGGCAGCACAACACTATTCGCTGACATTTCGTCTTTAAGTGCAGGAGATATCTTGGGATAAAGACAGTAGCTGTCTACCATGGTCGCAGACGAAACATCAAGGTGCTGTTTTATATATCTACCACGGTCTCTCAACTCAGAAGTTTCACTAAAGGAAGAAAGGAAGGAAGGAGAGAAGGAGAGAGGGAATGAAGGAAGGAAGAAGTCATTAAAGAAAGTTTTAACCAAAGTAAACATCGAGCGTGATAGCACGTATCCTATACTCCATTCTGTGTTCAGAGTTAATTATCTCAGTGGATTTCCCCACTTGCTGCCCGTATCACCCTCAGATTTACTGTCTGTTGGATCCTGTTCTGCTTGTATTCTTTACTTACCGCCATAACGTTACCAGACAGCACTCGTCTCGCAGCTGTTAGTGATCATAATGTTTTGGTTTATTAGTATAGCGTCTTCACAGGCTATCGGCTATGTGATATTTTGAGCCATTGCTTAATTTATTTGTTCATACATATAAATTAATAATCCATCGTTTCGTTTCAATAAATGTGCTTCCTTATTACCATTGCAATCTGTTTCCAAGTCTACAAATTAGATTTTTGTTGGTTTACTTTCAGCAGGCAGCAGCCATTAAAACGGCTGATAGGATAAGAGCGTCACAACATAATTTAGTGCCCAACATTGGACCGATAAGAGTAACCATTACAACTTGGAACACCTGAGGAGCCTTATAATACCGAACGATTGCCCTATCAAATGATGGGTGACTGTTTATTCTCCTGTGATAAAATGTTTGTTCGTAAATATAAATCAATAATCCGTTGTTTCGTTTCAATAATTGCGCTTTAAGAATTACCGTTGCAATCTGTAGATTTTTGTTGGTTTACTTTAGGCAGTCAGCAGCCATAGAAACGGCTGATGGGACAGGAGCGTCACAACATAATTTAGTGGCAAACATTGGACCGATAAGAGTAACCGTTACAACTTGTAACACCTAATGAGTCTTATAACAAGGAAGAATATGGCTCGTGAAATGGTGTGTGACTGATTATTTTCCTGTGATAATGTATTGTGACTACCATACTGTTTCAACAGAATCAAGAGGGTACTAATCTTGAGCATTAACGCAAATAAATAGTTTTTCCTAACATGAAAGTTTATGTTTGTGGCAGATGAAATCTTTCCTGTCTATCAGGGTCTGTGATCAGCCAAAGGTCCACATGCAGCCGTCGCGTGAAATTTTCTTGTGTTAATCTGCTGTCTGTAGATTGAACAGCATGTTGAATAATGTGTACGAAGAATTCATCGCCTGCAACAACAGAAAATGCATTAGTCAATGCTGAAACATAGAAGTTATACTTCAGATTGAAAGCTTGGAAGCACATCAACAACAGTAAAAACAAAAGTTCCAATAGAATACTGCCACATAGCAAAATTACTAGGTTACGACTTGCAACATCATTCATTTTACACGCAACTGGAATGTATTTTCTGAAGACGACCTCGCAGCATGGCTAATTTGTACAGCGGAATGGAGTGGTTTTCATATCCAGTATCAATGTGTTTCCATCTGAACACACGGTTTACTTACTATCGAAACAGCATTGGATGGTCATACATAGACTTAGTCTTTTTCCAGTGAAGTTAACTCCATTTATCGGGACGAACCTAAACTAAATTACCCACTGGGAATTTTACAGATCTAAATTCAAAGTGTTACTCATTTCACTGTATCTGTTGCACAATATAATTTTGACATTTTCAAATATTACACTACATTGTATGAAACGTAGTCACCAGTGCCATGATGATTTTAGTCAAATACTTCGTTACAACGAAAACTATACTCTGCTGAACACTGTGAAATACATGGCGAAGGATACTTCCCAAAGTACAACATATTGGGGTTTCTTCTGGAGCGCAATAATAATGATTGCGTAAGTACTGCTGTGCCATCCATAATAAATCAAACCCTGTTTCCGCTGTCCATGCTGCAGTGACACAGTAGGTGGCTGTAGCATATTGCTAGGTTCTTTATTCGATTCCTGTGTTTGGAACTTCATACGCAGGCTTTCGAGAGATAATAGTCTATCTCTTATCGTATTAATTATGGGCATATTCACGACGCCCTCTCACTTGTCAGACAACCCTAAGAGATTCGTGCAGCTCTTTTGTGTATGAGCTAAATATGCCCTGTTAGTCACATTTCGTTCGAGCCCCAGACATTTCAGAAATATTCTATAGGTCGCAGGATAAGTTTGCTAGCAATCTCCTTTGTAAACTGATTGAATTTTCCCAGTATTCCGCCAAAGAACTTAAGTCTGATGCTTTATCAACAACTGAGTTTGCATGTCCATTCCCCTTGATTCAAATTCAAAACGCTCTGAGCACTAAGCGACTTAACATCTGGGGACATCAGTCCCCTAGAACTTTTAACTACATAAACCTGACTAATCTAAGGACATCACACACATCCATGACCTAGGCAGGATTCGAACCTGCAGCCGTAGCAGCAGCGCGGTTCCGGACTGAAGCACCTAGAACCGCTCGGTCACAGCGGCCAGCTATAATCCTCTGACTGGACGTTTCTCTAGGATCAAATTCATTTGCACACGCTTTTATGATGGCGGCGCAACTGAAGACTTACTAGTACTCCGCATTGTGTGTTCTTCGAAATGAGCATTTCACTGTCACGCGGTTCCAGACTGAAGTGCCTAGAACCGCTCGGCCACACCGGCCGGCTTCCCCTTGATATCCCCTCGTTTTGTTAGGTGTAGGTAATTGTAAGAATTGACTGATTCCAATTATGTCGTACAGTCATCAGATACTACATGTGTACATTTTGTAAACTGCTGAATTTTTCTATTCTGAACACTGCACCGAGTTACTAGTTTTTGCACCACTTTTAAATCTTATCAAGATCGGACTCTGTAATCGCAGACCTTCCTCTAGTTAAAACACCGTTATAAGTAATTGCGATGACGTCAAAAAGGTTGAGTTTACTATTAATATTGTTTCTAAGGTCTTTACACTGTAGGAATAATACAACTGTAAAAGTATTGTGTCTGTCTGTTTAACACGCTAATATCCAAAAATACTAGATGAGTTTCATTGCATTTTCATAGATAAACTGAGCGCAGCTTGGCGAAACATACAGGCTTTATTTTTATCAAAATCGAAACATGGAAATATAGATATTGCAATGTAAAATTTTGCCTAATATCTCCTGCATAGCTTAGTACTTCAGATGTTTAATCATCACAGCATAGTACACTAAAGAACTAATAGATGGTACTGTTAGTATTTTAGGATGACAAACAATGAATAGATAGTGCTGTAAGTTTTTTTTAACTCAGTGACATGTGTATTTTCGGAATCTTACATCGGTGACAGATTAAACATTGTAATCTTATCTTTACCATTAGAAACTAACACTGAATTTCTTTGGCTAGGATGTATGGATTTAATGATTTCATTTTGTGTATTAAAAGCTTAACGACACTGCGTTGTTTCTTTCGACAGGTTTTATTTATATTCTCCGTCATGAAAAACGAATTTATTAAATTTGCATTGTGTTTGTGTGCCTACTCATTTCATTCTGATTTCGTTTTGTTCATGAATAAAAATGTCCGGAGAAGGGTCGAGCCTTTCTGGATACACCGGAATGGCTAAAAGCCTTATGGGGACTACGTGGTCTGACGAATCCAATGAAGATCACGAAGCGAGACCAACTGCAGTTCCAGAACGTCAGACTTTAACGCGCTCTCTAGAAACTCCTTGTGGTGTGACGTAACTCCGAAAGAGAGCTTCGTGCATTATCTCGCTCCTCAGAACCCTTCACTCACAAAGGCGTTAAGTTACTCCTCTCAAACATAACACCATAGAAGCGGTAGTTTTGATAGAAAGTGGCAAAAGCAAGTGAGCTTTCGTACACCAAATGCCGTGAATTCATAATAATATATCATTTCACTTTGAACGTATACAGTTCCCGGTGAACTCATGTTATGTCATGATCATAAACAAAGCACAAAGCCAAATGCTGTGTGTTACGCCCATGGATCTTAGTGTCAGTTGGTTTTCACAGAGTCAGCTGTACTTCGATATCACCCATGTTAATGAAGCAAACAAGCTCTTCGTACATGACCCTAATCACACTATTTCAAAAGTTGTATTCAAAGAAACTTTATAAGCCAAATGTAAATTCCACATGTATGAAGCCGCAGGCACAGCTATAAATAAATACTGGAGCAATGCCTTGTTTCTCAGCTAGTACACAATACGATCGGCTACATTCATTCACAGAAATAATTTTTAATCGTGGTTTCGAAGATATACTGACCTCCTCAAAAATCTATAAATCAAAGCTGAGAGTTATTTCATGAGTAGTATATAAACCTTTCCTAAAGCTACACTAAACATAGTATGAAGGCTTTCACGACCGGATGACATATCTTCTGCTAAACCTTCCGGGATGTAAGGTCGTGGTCCCGGAAGGTTTACCAGAAGCTACACTAAACAGTTGAAAACACGAGCCGGAGGAGCTCCACAAGAATCGAGCCTGACTATGGGTTCATTTGGGTAAACACTGTGCAGCTTTCTCGTAGCCTTTCAGTATCTTACTTATAAATGTTGTTTTGCTTGCAGGTACGTTGCATCTACCGTTTAGAGCGTGCCGCACAGAAAAAGGCAGTTGCTGCACGTTTCAACCTCGACTGGAGTTATCGAAGTACGTATTTATATTTAACTGTTATTTTGTTTAAAGTTTCGGCATTAACTCACGAGTTAAGATGGAAGTGACACACGGAGCACTCTAATATGTTTATCGTGGTCATTTTCTATGCAAGGTACAGACAATAGAACTAATACAGATGAAATATGTTTGTAATCTACAAGAGCCTTAGCCACTTAAAATTGGAGAGGATTCTGAAGATATATTTGCCTCGGCTGCGATGGAAAAGGGGGGGGGGGGGGTGAGGGAGGACAATATAACACGTTTACCTTATACGACCACGTAATTTCATGACAGTAAATTTAATCACTACAGATTTAATATGTCGTTACTTTCAAGGAAATCTCACTTTATTTTTTAAATGTAAAAATTATTATGAAAAAATTCAGACTATACAGGCGTCGCTGTCTATTTTGGCTTCTGGACGTTAATTATCGGCAAATTTACTCAGAAAACAGAGCAATAGACTGGAACATCTCCCATTATTTAGATACGCTCCAGAATCTTAAGACCATGTACTAATTTTGTTTGTTGTGATCGTGTCTCATAACTAATGTCAGATGGGTGTAATATAAGGGGTGATAAAAAAGTTCGAAGGCCCTAAGGTCGAGAATCGGTAAGCCAGTCGGAAGAAATTGTCAGGAACACTGTGGCACTCTTACCACCGACGCACCACGTTGCAGATATCGGATTGGTAAAGTAACGTGTCCTGCTGCTTGAAGAAGTCCGTAACTGCGTGCTGCACATCCTCGTCCTATAGGAATCGTAGACTCTGCAAGGCGTTTTCTAGGCGACCAAAGGCGTGATAATTACTTGGGGAGAGATCGGCATTATAGCGAGTGGCTGAGTGTTACCCACTTGAGGTGACGTAACTTCTGTTCAAAAATGGCAGGCGGTAGTGTTATAAGCTATGAAGTGCAGAGTTGCAAATTTCTTCACCTCTAGAAGTCCCATGTCTTAGTGAACTGTTCATCTTCTGTCGCAGTATTAGTGTATTATTGTGTGCGCTTTCGTGCAGGAATATAAAGTGTGTAAAAGGTATACCTTCAGATATTTTTGTATATGATACCTTGATATGCACACGCATCAGTTTGTTGGCCATTTTACCTTTGCATCGAGCAGTCTTCCCACAGTCATGTGACAAACTTTAAGATCAGATGTTTTCTGCGTGGTCATATTACCTGTCAGTGTAGACTAATAGGTCCGCGTCAACACCTCCACACTTAAACATTTACCCTGCTCTCCAGGGGAAAATAAACATCAATGGCCTGCTCTTTCCACATGTGGCTGGAGGTACTCACCAGCCCAAAAACATGTGAGTTGAAATGGCCACAATGATTAGTATGAAAATTACATAAATACTGATGTAATATTGTTCAGTACACCATTCGCAACCACGAATAAAAATATCTACAATCTTACCCATTACATCCTGTATACCTTCCTTCGGGTCCAAGCAACATGCAGCTGCAATCTGGGGGGGGGGGGGGAGGGGGGTAGTTTAGGGGGGGAGGGGGTTGTTTAGTCACTACCGTGGAACGCCTCGGACCTCCTCCGACTCTTGCCACGGGCTGAAAAGAACGTGGAAATGAGCACTTAAGACTACATGTGTTGGAAGCAGGTACCTGCAGGAATGAGTTCCTGGACAGCTCGACGAGTTTTCCGACCCTCACGCTAAGCGGGCGCGCCGCCTGCAGCATGAAGATGCGTAGCGATCTGCAGAACGACTCGTCTGCCTGTGGCCAGTCACAGCTGAACGCAGAAAACTGCAGCCGGTCCGCCTGCAACAGCAAGCCCATACAGTACGGCGTGATAAGTGGAAGCAGAAGGCTTCCCCTTCACTTTATGGCATCTGAATGTTCATAATAATGCGAAGACAAAAAAAAAGAAAACCGGATGTACGATCAAGGATTTATAGAAACAGGACCGAAATTAGTAGATGTTACGTGCATGTAGAGACAAACAAATGATTACAATTTCAGGAAAACTGATTGAGATGTTCAAGAGAAAAAGCTTCACAAATTGAGCAAGTAAGTAAAGTGTAGGTTCCACCTTTGCCCTCGTGCGAGCATTTGTTCGTGTTGGTATTGACTGATAACAGTTGTTGCATGTCCTCCTCAGGGGTACAGTGCCAAATTCTGCCCAATTGACGCGTTTGGTAGTCATAATCCCAAGTCGATTAGAGGGCCCTGTCCATAATGCTCCAACCGTTCTCAAATGGGGAGAGATCTGGCGACCTTGCTGGTCAAGGTACAGTTTGGCAAACACGAAGACAAGCAGTAGAAACTCTCGCAGTGTTTACATGTGCACTATCTTGCTGAAATGTAAGCCAGACATGGCTTGCCATGTAGGGCAACGAAACGGAGCATAGAATATAGTCGGAGTACTGCTGTGCTGTAAGGATGCCGTGGTTGACAGCCGAAGGGGTCCAACTGTGAAAAGAAATGGCATACCAGACAAACAGCCCTGGTTGTCGGTGCGTATAGTGGGCGACTGTCAGCCTGGTATCCCACTGCTGTCCAGGGCGTCTCCAGACCATTCCTCGGCCTGCAACTGCTTTGACTGAGGTAGAATTGTCTTCAGTGACGAGTCCCGCTCCTAAATGAGTCCCTCTTCGAATATAGACCAGACGATCAGCGAAGACTTGCTGGAGCACGCCCCTGACAATGGTTGGATACCAACATGACTATCGCCCAACAGTGGTGGCCTCGGATGCCACTTCTCTTCATAGTATGACCCTTTTGGTTGTTATCCTCGTTAACCTTGCAGCACAGCAGTATGTCGAGGATATTCTACGCTCCATTTTGATGCCCTTCATGGAAATCCATCCTGGGCTTACAATTCCGCAACGTAATGCCCGCCTGCACACGCTACGAATTTCTGCTGCTTGGCTCTATGCTTATCAAACACTACCACGACCAGAAAGATCACCGGATCTATCCCTTATTGAGGATTTTGACGATATAACGTGCCAATTGCCTAGAACTTGGCACGATATCTCTCAGGAGAACATCCAACAACTGTACCAATCAATGCCAAGGGCCAGAGTTGTTCAACTTTCTCTACTTGTGAAGCTGTTACTCAGATTGTGAAACTGTTTCTCTTGCATAAATCAACCAATTATTCTGGAATTGTCATCATTTATATGTCTGTACATGTTCATCACATCTACCGCTTTCCGTCTCACTCGGCTCAATCTTTCGTGAGGCGTCCTTTTTATTTGTTTATTTATTTATTAAGAGCGTTTTGTAACATTTCTGCTTCTCTGACCAATTGCATTATTGCTATAGATTGTACCTGAATAGAGTAAGGCTACACAAATAGACTACGACGTCACAATGTGGGATGAGGCCTGATCGTCGTACTTCTAGTAAATGGTTCTCTATTACAATGGCGAAACCTTGTGTAGTGTTTGGTTTCACCTAAAGTTGCTTGAAATGGAGCGTCATTTCGTTCCCACAGGCAACGTTTTTATAAAATACCACCAAATTTGGGAACACAGTTATTGAGAATAAGTCAGTGAATTCATAGCCTGAAACTATGGAATTATTTCGTTGCCAAGCCGTTACCGTGGGCTTCAGAGTTTTTATTTGTGTATCAATATTTGAATTGAATGATAAAGGTATTTAATACCATTTTCTTAAAAATATGTTGTGAGTTTTTTTGAGGTATTAAGTGCAAAGTATTTGCTGAAGTAACAGATAAATGATGATGGAAATAAATCCGAAACGCATCAAGTGAGGAATCTACTAATGAAGTAGGGAGACTAGTTTCAAATTTTGCTTTGAAAAATGAAAATTGTAAGCCTAAGCTATACCCAATTTTCTCCCAAAACTGTTTCACCCTCGGGTCATTAGTATCAGGAATATACTGAAGGCTTATGCTGTGCCATCAATTTTTTAATCTCCAGCGTGCTAAGAACCGAACGAAAAAAAGAGGAAGGCAGAAATCGAAATGCTCCATACCACACTGATATTTTGTCTTCTACCCCTATGAATGCGGTTTGCTGAGTGACTCATAATGGGTCAAAAACAGGAGTTTACTGAAGAACTGTAATTCTGTCGCTTGTAGAAGGAAATAACTGTCAATACAATGTTTCAAATTGTAGCCATTTCACATGGCCAAATGTTGAAAGCGGTAACCAATGCATTAGTATTGGGAATTTCGTAGAAATTAGGTTAGATGTACTACTACATGCGTAGTAGTAAAGAAACAGGCGGTCCAATTGTCATAATCAATGCTTGATTTCCGTTATAAAACAGAAAGAATGTAACTCTCTGCTCCACTTCACGCAATGAGAGAAACTCTGGTTTCTGCCCTCCATCACATATTGGTATTTAGGTGTTTGTTTCTGCCTTAAGCACTGCAGAGATAGGGGTATGTGCGGTCTGCAGCTCGATTCAGCTGACTGTCAAAATATTGGTATTCAAATAAGAAGTATGTTGAAGTAAGCACGTGTTTGAATAATGCTACTATGTCCTCCTCAAACCTGTTGCTAATGAGCTCCTAAGAGTCCTACAAAGGCACCTTTGTAAATAAAGACACAACATCGAAACTTACTAACAGATCAGGTGATTGCAATCTAAGGGTTTTCAGGAGACCTATGAAATCTTCGGAGTTTCGAATGTGATGGTCATACTTGCTTACGAGAGGTCCCAATAGTGATGTCAGGTATTTGGCAAAAAAATAAGTAGGTGCTCCTATGTTACTTACAATGGGACGGATAGGCACCACATTCTTATGAATCTTGGGTAGGCCGTAGAGTCTAGCAGCCTGCTGACGCAAACCCTTAGCGACTTTCGCTGGAAACGAGCTCTCCCTGATGGGTTCCACAGTTTTCCTCTGGATCCTACCCGTCGGATCACTTTTTAATTTACTATATGCAGGATCGTCGAGCAGTTTGTATACCTTATGTTATATTGTGTGCGTGAAGAAGCACAGTAGCATTTCCTTTGTCAGCAGGTAAGATGACGATGTCTTGGTCTCCTCTCAGTTCTTATAGAGCATTTCTTTCAGCTAAGGTGATGTTAAAGTTGGTCCTCTTAGATGAAGCTTGAGTCAAGATGCGGCATGTGTCACGCATGTGGACTCGTCAGACCATATGACGTGTTTTCACTGATCAGCAGTCGAGGATCTATGCTCCTGACACCATGTTGTAAGCCTCTGTGCGTAGGTTGTCCACACTAATGGTTTTTGTATAGCAGCTCATTAATCTTCGCTTTATGGAGTTCTCGGCGAACAATGTCGATAGATGTGGGGTCTCTAAGATGGCTATTGAACTCTGTAGTCACTATAGCAACCGTAGTTTTGTGTTACTTTGACAAAATTCGTGTTAGTGTATGACGATCTCTGTCATTTTTTGCGCCCGCTATTACGTTTACACGATAATGTCTTTCCACATTTCGTGTAGGCTGTCGTGACCATTGTTGCTCTTGAAACATTCAATAAGTTGCCTGGCTGGGTTAATGATGCTCCAGCTAACCAGGCCACCAAAATCTGCCCTCTTTGAAACTCTGTTAGGTCTTTCATTTCACGTCGACCTCGTCCTCTGAATGCAAATGGGAAGTGTGCACTACTCGTAAACAACCTGCACTGAGGCGTAGTTCGTACTGGACATGCACAGCCGAGCGGGACACGCGCCGCAACTGCGTTGATGACCGTCACACACAACCATCCTATTACTACCACTGTTCACATTATTTTGCCTATCCCTGGTACGTGCCACTGTAGAACAGCGTGTACCATTTGAAGGGGATCCCAATGGGTTTTTGAGAAGCCGGATAGACGCATCGACGGGTTGCTGCACGTGTTGGCCACAATGCACCAGTGCTTTGTCGCTGATTTCAGCCTGTGGAAACGCACAGACCAATTTCTTCGGCCAGGATACCAACGATTACCCCAATAACGTCAAGTATGGTTATCTGATGCCGTGAAAGAGTCAAATGGACAGTGGAATAACACTATGTTTCCTTCAGTGGTGAGAGTAGGTTTTCACAGTATGCAGGTGATGCAATGTACAGTCGTACTGCGTAAACCCGGTGAGCGGCCTGTTATTGAGTACTCCCCCACGACACATTAAGTCCAACCACCGCAGGCTTTATTGGTGGAGGGGGGGGGAGGGGGAGGGGCGGGTATCAATTACAAGTCGCAGTCGCATCTGGTGTATCCGTAACATAAAGTGAACAGTGGCCCTTACCTTGGATAGGTTTTTATCACTGTGGTACTGCCATTTATTTGACAGGAAGGTGATGCACTTTTTCATTAACACAGCGCACATTCATATGCGGCCGCTGTGACAACGTTCTCTTTGGGGTGTACAACTGCCACGGGCAACAAGATCACCAGATCTCTCGCCTATGGAACGCGTATGAGACATGGTTGAAACTTACTGGTATTCAGGGTCTGCAAGAATCATTGCTGAGTTCCAGCGAGGTACTTGGGACAATCTGTAGCAGGATGCTGCTCGGCACCCGTATGATCTTGTATACGCGACAATACACGCCTACGTTGCCACCAGAGGGGGCGATTATTTCAATGCGATGCGATTATTTCGGTGTCCTTTACTGCGACAGGTGTGTCTCATTTGGTCTGAAATTGTTTTCATACACTCCTACAAGGATGAACTACCTGTCAATCAAGTTTCTTATCAATAAAAAGGTTTGAGCACTTTTTGTTCGTCCTTATATCATTGGGGGGGCAACGGCCTTGCCGCAGTGGATACAACGGTTCCCGTCAGATCACCGAAGTTAAGCACTGTTGGGCGTGGCCGGCACTGGGATGGGTGACCATCTGGGCCGCTATGCGCTGTTGCCATTTTTCGGGGTGCACTCAGCCTCTTCATGACAATTGAGGATCTACTTGACAGAATAGTAGCGACTCCGGTCACAGACAACCATCATAATGACCGGGAGAGCGGTGTGCGGACCACACGCCCCTCCTATCCGCTTCCTCAGCTGATGATACGGCGGTCGGATGGCCTGAAGACGGAGTGCTATATCCTTGGTCTAAGGAGGGTACAATAGCAGGCGTCACTGGGTGGAATGAGGCAACCACGGCATGTTCTGATACCTTGATGCAGCCGCTGTGGAAAACTGCGCCAGCAGTAATTACTTGCCTTGTGACTGGCTGCTGTATTGAAAGCTAGAGGGGACTATCCTCTTGCCTGTGCGTAATTGATGGCAGCTAAATTAATTAACTCCTTTTCCAGCTTGTGAGGCATGGTGATGCGGTCTCCACCACGACCGGTTTCGGAACTCACTACCATTATCTACAAGTTATATGTCAGGCGTCCTGAGAGAACACAGATCTACTGAGCTACGAAAAATGAAGTTATTTTCTGCAGCCAACGAAATAATCATAACAAAATTCAAATATGGTTATTTACATTGTTACTCCTTAAATCTGTAGTTATTATGAAGCACATAATTTTCAAATATATGTATATAAATCTAAGAGACATGCATTCTTCTTTTGCTGCCTCTGGATCACAGGATCCCGGGTTCGATTCCGGTCGGGAGACTGGGTATTTGTGTTGTCCTCATCATATCATCATCATCATTCGTGACAGTGGCTAGAATGGACTGTGTAAAAACTGGACTGTGTAAAAATTGGGACTTTGTACGGGCGCTGATGGCCGCGCAGTTGAGAGCCTCGCAAACCAAACCAAACATCTTTTCTTCTTTGGCCGACGCGCATTACCTATGTGGGGTCGACGTGGTTATTTACCGTACTTCACATTGTCTTGGTTATGACTTCAGTCAGCTAGACGGAATCTGAGTCCGAGAGAGCACCGAAAATTTGCGCAGATCAATTTCGAAATCATGGAGATGGCACAGTCTTAACGTGCCTAATCCTTTTGATTATGCTGACGATGTTCATGATAGTAGCCATGCTGGCGATGAAGATGGTAATGACGACGGTGAAGATGAGGTGTTGAGGCTCGGTACGTGTTAGTATGAGCATGTTCTTCGATTGCTGGTTTTAAATTACGAATTGTGACTGTGATATCAAAGAAGAGTACTCTTCTGGAAAAAATCCTATTTTTCGGAAATGCTTTTCGTGATATGGCCTGTCAGCATTTAAATATCATCTCAGTTTCGGGCCTTATCAGTTAGTTTGCTATGCCACTGGCAAAACACAACTACTATGTCTAGTGCCTCATTTCCTGATGTAATTCACTCAGCAGGACATCATCTATTTCGACTAAATTCCGTTACCTCACACTTTTTCCTTGATGTTCATCTAATTACCTCTTTTTCAATACACTATTCATTCCATTCAATTTCTCTTCTAAGTACTTTGATGACTCTTACAGAAATATAACGACACTGAAAAACATAAAAGTTCTTATTCTAGGCAGTACAAATAGTCGAAAGTTATAATAGCAAATGTTAAATACCTGATCGATTATTAGCTGTCCGATGAAGCAGAATAAGCCTGTCTGAGCCAGGAAAGATGCAAACGAGATCACTTCCTTAAATACGGTCGAGCTTGTTGCTCCCTCCTGGAACAGCTATAAGGGCGGAATTTTAAAATAAGAACAGTATGCAAAATCAATGAACATAGCCACCAGTAACACAAAATTTTATTTGAATGCCGTTATGTAACACATGTGATAAAGTAAGGTAAAAAGTCCAAAAACGTGAGAATATTTCATTCAACGGAAATGGTAGTTAATTTTAATCACTACAGAAAGTTCAAGGAGATTCGTACCATAAACATGATTCAGGCAGTTACACCTAACACTCTACATGAAGGATTCTGTTGGTGCGTCACTTCATCTCTTACGAATCAAATAGAAATACGTGAAAATATATTTCGAAGTGTATGTTATGCTTCGGTTTCATTCAGATGTACTGATCAGAAATAAACAGTTTCGTATTTGGTTTATTTTCTGTTTTAGGCTGCATTAGCTTCTTAGATGTGTTTCCGGGAGCTGTTTCCAACTTTGTTCGTTTCATTTGTCGCGTTTAGTATTCTTTAGAGACGAACTTACTTCGATCTGGAAGTGGTATAGCAAAGTATTATCTGGCAAAACGTTCGAGCTTTTGCCACTAGTCAGCGGTGTAGATGCCGAAAAATCCAGGAGGGCACAAATGAGAAATTTGAAAATACAAGATGGCGCTGGAGGGTAATTAGGAAATGCGAATTACACTGGTGGGAAATTTAGATATGGGGTATGGTGGTGATGGGAAATTAGGAAAGATGGCGCTGGTGGGAGATTTTAAAAATAATCCAAGACGGCGCAGGTAGCCAAGTTATATTTAACAGACCGATTGATATTACAGTCCAAGAAGTGTCATGTTCAAAATTATCCGAGCGACCTGTGTAACTTATCAAATGTTTATGTAAAATACTGTACCTGTCATCTCACATGTGCACACACAGCTTAAAAAACATACATAAACTTGTCCTGAATTGCATAAATCAGTACCCTCTTCAGAAAATGTTGGCAGTACTGTAGTATATCCATGTAGAAAAATTACGTAAACTTCAAGTGAATTGCAAAAATGGTGCCATATTTGAACATATTTGACAAAACTATACTGTTTCCAAAAATTGCTTAAGTAGTACCTGATTGTGTAAAATGGCATTATGTTCCAAAGCAGTATCGGCAATATTATATTATTTCCATGCCAAACAGCATGTAATTTTAACTTGAATTGCTGCTATGATAAAGATAATTACTTCAGCATCTTCACCTGAATTTGGAACACTATTGTCATTTAGCACACGTGCGCGAGCGCCTCCGCCCCCCCCCCCCTCCCACACATACACACACGCACGCACGCACCTCTGTGTTTCGTGCTCATTTATAAAAATGTTCACGTCACATACCGTCTCCTTACACCTTACATCTTTCTCTTGCTATGTAATCCAAGAATTGAGTTTCTGTTTTTATGAAAATCCAACCATTTTACAAAAGTTTTATTAGCTTTTCTTCGTTACACACATGCGCTCACAAACACACACACACACACACTAACATTTGAGAGACATATTATGGATATCAGTGCAGCCTCTAGCTGGATCACCGAGAGAGAGAGAGAGAGAGAGAGAGAGAGAGAAACAGAGGCGTCCAGTACAACAGGTAACTAACATCTCTGTAAAGACACCTCCTCACGTCAGTGTGTGGTTTGGTGGCCCAGATGCAGAGGTGATGTATGTTAAATCCACCAACGGAATGCCAAATAAGATCTCTTATTTCTGTGCAATGTTTACTTGCTTGAAGCACAAATGTAGGTATTACAAAGGGGGCAGGAAGGAGAAAATCTCAAACAAAATAATTCTAGAAAAAAAATTTGTTATTATAAAATAACATTCCGAGGAGGATGTGACTCACACTTGGGGTGTGCCCTTCCAACATTATTGTAATTATTCATGTAATTTTTCATTCTGTTTGTTAACCCGTCAGTAGATGCAGGTGGTTTGTAAGCCAGAGAATATTTTCATATTGATACAACGTTTGACAATTGCTTCCTAACGCAAACTTGTCAGTGTCTATTATTTTTCAACAGGAATACGAAAGAGCAAGTGAGAAGAAGAGAATTTTTAGGCATCTTTCTTTTGCTCTTCTCCCAGACCATTTTCAGCAAAAAAGTAATATCAAAAACTTCGCCAACAAGGTAAATGAAAGAATTGGAGAAATCTGTTGTGTTAAAATCTCTGAAGTGGAATTAACTGTGACCTCTCGACAAAGGTGTGTGGACTGAAAAAGCAAAAACAAGAAAACTAGATAGGTTTTTAAAAATTGAAAGAAATAAATTTTCCTTAAAAATTTTGTTCCTGTATGCCAAGACTGTATCCACCAAGTATTCCACTGAATACGCGTATTATTTTGATAACAGCTGTCGGTACAAGCTGTGCAGACTCTCATTCGACAGTCAGAACATACGTGTACTTAATATGACTGAGCCTGACTACACAAACACTCTAACAATTGACGTTAGCTTTACTGATCGCAGCCACAGGAGACGGCGGTAAATATATGGTTTGCACTACCGCTCCGAGCTTGCAGTTCAAAATAACTTAACGTGCCTCGTCGCTAAATAGAACGCGTGCAAAAAATCTGCCATTGTCCCGTAATTTCTCTTGTGCCCAGTGGCAGAACTGTATACGACGTTCAAAGTCGTCGCCATGCAATTCCTGGTGCATAGAAATATGGTATGGGTGCAATCGATGTTGATGTAGCATTCTCAACACCGACGTTTTTGAGATTACCGATTCTCGCGCAATTTGTCTGCTACTGATGTGCGGATTAGCCGCGACAGCAGCTAAAACACCTATTTGGGCATCATCATTTGTTGCAGGTCGTGGTTGACGTTTCACATGTGGCTGAACACTACTTGTTTCCTTACATATGTAAATATCCGGCGAACGGTCCGGACACTTGGATGATGTCGTCCAGGATACCGAGCAGCATACGTGGCACTGGCCCGTTGGGCATTTTGATCAGAATAGCCATACATCAACCCGATCTCGACCTTTTCCGCAATTGGTAAACGATCCATTTTAACACGGGTAATGTATCACGAAGCAAATACCGTCTGCAGTGGCGGAATGTTACGTGATACCACGTACTTATAAGTTTGTGACTGTTTCAGCGCCATCCATCACAAAGCGAAATAAGTGGTCGAACTAAAACATTCATATTTCTTTACGTACTACACGAATATGTAATAAAATGGGGGTTCCTATTTCTAA
The DNA here is from genome assembly GCF_023864345.2 of Schistocerca serialis cubense. NCBI lineage: Eukaryota > Metazoa > Arthropoda > Insecta > Orthoptera > Acrididae > Schistocerca > Schistocerca serialis. The sequence continues at coordinate 149,372,741 of NC_064645.1, forward strand.
AAACCGTATTTGATATCCGTTTGACCTATTTCAGCGCCATCTAGCGGGTCAACCATAGCGCCATCTGGTTTCCCCCTTCAAGCTAGACGAGTTTCGTTCTTTGTAGTTGTTTCGTTTGATGCTTATTTCGTGAGATATTTGGCCCGGTCACTATCAGTATATATATAATATATATATATATATATATATATATTACTTTATTTGTAATTTGAACTGTGAGTTTTCAGCCACTTGAAACTTACCTTCTTGATTTTTACCTTTTCTTGTTTGGAGGCCTTCAGCCGTGAAGGAATTGGAGTTTGAAACTCGTAGTTGTAAAAATTCGGCTATGTGCCGCTTTGGCTGCAAATGTGTTATTAAATTACAATAAATTACAGTTTGATGTGAAACTGACCGGCACCTTATTTGGCCCTTTCCACAATCCTAATCACCTGTTCTTCCCAGCGGGTTTTGCGAGCGTCTCAATGTTTTTGTCCAAAATGCAGAATTTTTCTTTTAAAAATTTGTAATAGAGTGATTGGTAATGATACTACTTACTTAGTAACACTTCCTTCCATAATATACATTAAAATGGAAATGAAAAGCGATGGAAACTGTAAGGGTTTGTGAAACTAGCTGCAAGTACTGACGTCGAGATCCCAGGTGTTGCACTGTCGGGTTAAGTATGATTCAAACCAGCTGTGTGTAAAGCCATTAATTTCATAAAACTTAAGCTTTTGTAAGCGAGTAACATGAGATGTAATCAAACCCTCTTTAAAAGATAACAAAAGTACCAGCTGGCGAGATTTCATTACGTAAAGTCTGCACTATTTTATGAGTGAATGTATAACTATGATTCTTATTTGAGCAACCCTCCTGAAATCCTGTGATACGCTAACTGTTCCTACTTAAGCCTGCTACTACTCTTGAGTACATTGCTTTTCGAATATCTTGGGAAAAGGTAAGAAATTCTATAGTAATTGTTAGATTTTACATATTAAGTTAAACAACTTCCGAGAATTCTGTCTGAAATTTCATCAAAACCACGTTTGCTTTTGCTTTTTAGAATTTTTGTAATCGTATTAAATTCAGTGAAGGATGTTGGTGCTACTTATAGTTAGTTGTGGAATTACATTTTTAATATATTGTCTTGGTTCTTCAGCTGAGCCACTGATTTATATTTTTGCTGCAACATTTACAAAGTGATTGTAAAAATTGCTCGCAACTTGTGAATTATCAGTCACAACATTGTCATTTAGTTTGTTATGGAATATTCTAGATTGACTGATTGTTCCTTTTTACAATATCCTGTATAATTTTTATGTTGTTATATGCATTATTTATTTCTGTTGAGACGTTCATATTTGTGGTTTTTTTTTTTACTTTCCTTAAAGCACTACGCTAATTTTTGTAGTATACAAGCAATTTCTGATCTTGACTTAGTCTGCCATTTATGTAAGGTTCCCTCACTTTCTTCCTCGAGATTCTGATTCCTTTAGTTTCGGTGACTTACTTGTTGTTAATTCATCTTCCGCCTAACTTTCTAACAAAGCAGCTACCAATTGTTGACATAAATTGGGAGAAAATTGAATCTGACATTAGCATCTATTTCTGTGTACATCTCATCACATGCCACCTGTCTCAACATACTCTTAAAACATTTTATCCTGTTCTCATTAATAAGCCTCACTGCTTCTTTATGAACCTTCCTTAGGCCTGCACGGTGCCATGTTGTTTACTTCCATTAACTGTGCAGTATGAGCAATAGTCCATTAACAATAGAGAACACATTAATTTTCTTAGTCTGAGCACTGTCTATAAAAAAGTTATCAATCAGTGTCCTACTGTCTTGCTGCACACGAGTTGGAGAAATGACTATTGAAATTAGTTTGAGGCACTCAAATAATAATTCTAGTTCATTTTTTCTGTCCATATCTTTTGAGAAATCTACATTGAAATCTCCACAAACTACTAACTGTCTACACTGAAATCTCCACAAACTACTAATAGTCTGAGATTGCTCAATAATGCATCTAGATGTTGTCATCAATAGCTGAAAGGTTCCTAGAAGGGATCTGTAGTTATTGTCGCCTCAGTTGTATCATGTCTGTGAAACTGTATGCCTTGTTTCACGACAAGACCAAAACGAGGTGCCGGTCTTGGAATTATTTCAACGTACACATTTAATCCCGTGGGGAAAGTACCCCATACGGAGTAATACCCCATAACAGAGTGGACAAGTGTAGTGATTGCGTCTCCTAAGTGTACTCCTTATTCACGCTGTTTGCATCAGATTACTACTCTGGCACTGCCTTGGTCGACGTTCATACGAAGAGTTGCCTCTGTAACGACAGCTACCAGTTGTGTCATTCCTAAGAGTAGTCATGTTTATGATTCCGAAGTACTGTATGCCGTGATATAGGGGTGCAGCCACCCCGAGCGATGGGGTGAACCAATGTGTGCAACTGGCAGAGTGGTAGAAATTCCGTATACAATGATGTTCTCTTCATAGATATTTTACTGACACCGTTCGTAGAGGGCAAGTAATGACACTGTTCAACACACAACACTTTACTAAAATAAAACCAGCTAAATCTTGTTATTTTAGTGCCACAGAGTTCTAAATTCGCCATAACACATGCGTACTAATTCCAGATTTCGGTTTTCAGCCATTTTATTTAGTTGTGAAACCTGAAAAGAAGACACATACACATGTTCTAACTATATTTTTGCACCTGATATGAGTTCTAAAAACGTGTTTGCCAATCGGAACATATATTCAGTATACAGACATATTAATAGTATTGAAGTTTAACTTCCTTACCAACTTACTCACTTGAACGCATGCATACACAAACCATATTACGAGCCACCCTGATCGAAATAGCAAGACACACACACTTACCGCTACAATTCCAAAAGAATGCAAACAAATATTTAGTGCATTCGTAAGCAACAGGACATAGACAGATGCGCTCAGCACGATTTCCAGATCATTGATGTACCTGAAAATAATAACATATTTTACTGCTGTGCTCCATATATCAATAAGATACACATTATGCTATGACACCTGATCTCTGCCTCGTGATGACTGGGTGTTGTGTGATGTCCTTAGGTTATTTAGGTTTAAGTAGTTCAAAGTTCTAGGGGACTGATGACCATAGATGTTAAGTCCCATAGTGCTCAGAGCCATTTGAACCAATGACACCTGATTTATACTTTATTGGTATGTATCACAACTAGTTCCATAATCGCTCATCATCAAACTTTGTATAATAACCGATACTAATAATGTAACTGTTCACTGCTTCCTCGATCCGCTGGCCTAGGGTCATGCCTAGAATTTGATGGTGCCGGGATCTGAACTGGTGCCATCTGCTGGGGCTGGGAGGGGACAACGTACTCTCTCACTTCTCTTTTGTATACGGAAAACTTAAGATTTTGTTACAACCTTACACACCTTGAGCGAGACTCTAGAAAGTTAACGACTGAGCAGATGTTGATGGAGCCTGGTAGGGCGATAAAAGCATGAGGTACTTTTATGGTTCTTAGCTCTCAGAAACAGCATGTTGGAAGTTGAATGCAATTGACGGCGAGCCCATACCTCAGTAAATCTTGCCGGAGAGGTCCACAGCCAGACAGGGCAGACAGAGCAGCCCCTAGTCGAGACAGGTCTCCAGCAGAAAATTTGCTGAGCTACCTGCCATGGCGCCAGTGGAAGGCTGGGCTGGGGGAAATGGACTGTAGGGATGCGTCTACATAGTGGAGTCGTGAACCGGGCATTGTGTGTAGAGCCATGCATGATAAAAATTCACAAGATTTCGTGTTCGCCAGTATTGGAAATAGGCCTGTGACCCACGTCCATTAGCCGCCTCGGTTGTATAAGAAACTCCAGCGTCTGAGAAACGTTGAGAGAATCTTTATCACAGCCCATAGCTAGGACTAACATGCTCCAAGGCACAGACGATTTAAATAAAGGTCTTTAAGGTTATATCTGTTCGCTTGTTGCCATGGGAAGCGACACATCTTCGGGGAAAAACATCTTCCACCCGTGCGAAAACTTAAAAAAAAGCCAGCAATTGGCAGTTTCTTTCTTTTACAGAGATGAAGGTTTCCTAACTCTTGCCCTGGTTCGACAGGATTTGTGCTGTCGTCTGGAAGGGAAGATTTAGCGCCTCTAAAGCCCTGTGATTGGCGCAAGACGTGGTGAAGGCAGTGTCGTTCGTGCACTTTGCGGGAAAACGGAAATTTTTTATCTAGAGAGGTGCGAAGGCAATCATTAGATTTACTCCTGGTATGCAATACTTTTCTTACAAATGACTTATTAAATAATGTAATGTCACACTGTTCACTCATATCTCACAGTCAGTCACTGCACACACTATACACACATTGTTTCATAACACTTCACTCACTACACATACACACACACACACACACACACACACACACACACACACACACACATTGGTGATCTCTGGGCCATTTTCTGTACCCCAACTTCCCATTTGCTATCCTGAAAAATTGAGTCAGTATCCCTCCATAATGAGTAAGATATTGAGCTCAGAAAGAGGAAGGGGTGTTAGTATTGTGCTGTGCATAGCTTGGGGGTAAGTATTCTAGAAAGGAAAGAAGAAGGAAAAAATAAATAAATAAAGTGAAGGTGTTATGTGGAATGTTGGACGCTTTATAATCATTATTATTATTATTTATTTGTATACCATTGTCCGTCTACGGAGCGTAGCGGTAGTGTTACCGCCTACCACGCTGGGGGCCCGGGTTCGAATCGCTGCAGGGGACTGGGTGTTGTGTGTTCTTCATCATCATTGACTCGCAAGTCGCCGAAGTGGCGACAACTAAAGAGGACTTGCAATATGGCGGCCGAACTCCCCGAATGGGGCCTCCCAGCCTTAATACCATACCATCATTTCATTTCATGTATAACATTTTTTATCAAACCCCTGCTCTGCTTTATCTAAGTAATCCTTCAATGTATAAAATGTAGTGCATAACAGGTCGGTACTGCATAACGGTCTGGAAGCATCTTCTGGTCGAAGCTCTGGAATGTGTGGTTGGTGCTTGGGACCTGTGCTGAGACTGACTTCACTTGCAAGTAATTAGACTGGAGAGTCTGCGGTGAATTTCTTACTGTACCAACACTGTGGCTTCAAACTTCTCGGACTATTCGTTTGCTGAGGGCACACTTATTTGTTTTTGGTTTACCAGTCTCGAAGTTTGGTATCCTTGTGCCCTCTGTCGTATAAGTGAGCCAAATTGGTTCTTGGTACGACCAGCGAACGGGTGTGTCACACACTGAAATCTACTGTGATTTCAGGGCTCTGGTAGAGAGTGAATTGCGGTCCGCCTGCCTGATCGCTGGACTGTGAGATTTTTCCATTTCTTCCGTGGCCGCGGTCGATTCACAGGTGCTGCCTCAACGTCTCGTCACCGCCGTGCATTTCTCGACAGCTGGAATTTACATCACCGCACAAAGTAAACAGGGTAACATACTGCTGCACTGGCCCTATCAGGGAGTACAGATCTCAAACACCACTTGCTCTCAGCTGCACCTACGAGGTGCGACAGTAATGAGATTGATGTGAAAAAAAATGTTGCTTACTGTTTTAGTCAAGTTTACTGTTTTCTCCTTCAAAGTAGTTCCCTTCTGATTGCACACACTTCTTCCAGCGCTTTTGCCATTGATGGTAACATTTCTCGAACTAATCTTCTGTAATATCCTCCAAGACCTTCGTCACAGCTTTTTGGACATCTTGGGTTGTTTGAAAATGGTGTCCCATGACCGCCGTTTTGACTTTTGCAAATAGAAAAATGTCGCACGGAGCGATATTTGATGAATAAGGTGGCAGTAGTAATACTGAAATTTGTTTCGAGGTTAAAAATTGCTCTACTTACAGAGCAGTGCATTATCGTGATGCAGAATCCAATTATCAACAATGTAGGAACGGACACGAAGAACTCTTTTACGAAGTCTTTCTAAAATTTCTTTGTAGTAATATTAGTTAAGTGTTTGTCCAGGAGGCACCCACTCTTTATGAACAATTCCCTTGGAATCAAAGAAGCACACAGGCATGCATTTCACTTTTGACTTTGACATGCGAGCCTTTTATGGTCTGGGTGATCCCTTTGAGCACCATTGAGAACTTTGGCACTTTGTCTCTGGATCGTACTGAAAGAACTAACTATGATCACCAGTGATAACACGGCTCAACAATTCCGGATTGATTTCCGTTTGCTCTAACAGATCGGCTGCCATATTTTTCCGTGTTTCTCGCTGTTGTGGTGTGAGATTTTTGGGGACCATATTTGCACAAATCTTTCTCATACCAAGATCTTCAGTTATTATTAGACGAACCGTTTCTCGATTGATGTTCACTTCTTCTGCAATCATTTTCACGGATAATCTTCGATCAGATCGTACGAGTTCACGCATCCTGGCCAAGTTGACATCCGTCCTTGACGTTGATGGTCATCCACTGCGGTCTTCATCTTCAGCATTCGTTCTGCCTTCACTAAACATTTTATGCCAACGAAAAACGTGAGCTCTTGACATAACTACCTCTCCAAAAGCCTTCTGAAGCTTACCGTAAGTTGTCGTCGCGTTTTCACCCAATTTAACGCAAAAAGAAATGGAATACCTTCGCGCAGTATTATGCCGTTCCATTTCCGTGACGATAGACACAAACACGATTTAACTTATTACAGCACAACTTATAAGTGAGCAGTGGCAAAAGTGTGCTTCTTGGACTAGAAGCAGCTTATAGACCAAGGTCAAAGATATTCTGCCTATGCAAGCCCGCAGGGTTGCCACATCTTGCAAAGAAAACCAGTCTCATTACTTTACTGTCGCACCTCGTATATTGAGAATCTTCTGTAGATTATCAATCAAAGTCTGCTCAGTGTCAGATCAATTCAGATTGCGTAATCCACATTTTAGGGCCAAGTACGTGACTCATTTCTGCCACCCAGGATCCGTGTCCATTTTTCTCTTAACTCAAATGTTAGTTGTTTACAGCATTCAATCAGTGACTATGATTTATGTCTGTTTTTTCTTTTGAAAAACAAATGTTGTTAGTAAACTAAATTTTGTATACCTTCTGAATCAATTTATATAGTCACCCCAAGGGTTAGCTTTCATTGTGGCGTCCCATGCTAGGATAACTTTTATCGCCTCCTGCTGACTTGGAAGCTTTGGTTTTCGAGTGCAGACGATAATTTGAAGATGTTCAAAGTCAATATATAGGGCAATTCGGTAAAAATGTAGCAATCTAAGATGAGGAACCACAGTTTGGAAACAACCAAGTCGAAAAGTATGAGCGATAATTTACTCATGTTCCACCTTAGCCTAATGCAGAACCTAGACTAAGGGCCCCAACTTCCGAACCATGATCATGAGGTACAGAATTCCCTTTGAATACTCAGCAATATCCTCAGGTGATAAAGACTGTTGATGGACCAGTAACGGCGCACTAAGTCGATATCAGAGAGACCAAAAATTCTGAGTAATAATGAATTTTACTTACCCGCACAAGTTTCACATGTTGCTACATTTACATTTGTTCAGAATAACGACCAGCAGAGTCTGTGCGGGCATGGCATGTTATCACAAATTTCCGTCGTACCCAATGGTACGCATGCGACAGTATGTGCTGCCATTATGTTCCAAAATGTCACACTAAAAAATCGAACTTTTGTGTGGTTCATAAGGCGGATTCTGTTGGTGACAAAAAGATACGGTCAGTTGCTTTCAATAGACCTTGTGCTACAGACCATTTGTACATCCAACAGAAGGATCGTATTATGGTAACTATCCCGCAGAACGAGGTCAAAGTCTGAATACTACACCTTAGGGAAACGAAGCCAATCAGTTGGTTCTTTCTGCAATAGATGTGGCCTACAGTTCACCTTAAATGGCTTACGGCGGCATCATTTAGTTCATTGGCGCTTTCTAGGAAAACCCGAAACAAGTGTTTTTCATCATTTTTTCGGTGTTATCAGTGGATATCTAAATAACAAACGCTCAAATTTTAACGGCATGTTCTGTCCAGGCATTTATCTAAAAATATTCCCTAAGATCCGTATCTCAAACACCCTTGAGAATTGTCTTGATATTTTTATCCGTTTCCGGGACACAGAGATTCAAAGTTGTCCTACTTGTACACATAAAATACGCACGTAAAATCAGATGTGAAACAAAAAATTAATTTATAAAGACACTTTAGGGGTAAGAAACTTGCTTTAATGTGTCTCCATTACCGTTATAAGGCTCTCTAATCCCATGTTGAAATACAGCCAAAGGCAAAATTTTTGTGCATGTGAAATACACTCTTAGGTTTAAAATTAATTTTGGTTATTTCTATTCCACGTTAGTAAACTATCAAAATTTTACTGACCCATAAAATTCTTTTAATGTGAACGACATATCCTGCTGTTTCAAGGAAAAAACGGAACCATGGGAGAAATGCTCCCCTTAGAACACAAAAAGGCGAATATGCTACTTTTTAATATACTCTGACTGAAAACTGCGGTAGCAGCTGCTTGATTCTAGGTTCCTCGTCACCTTTAAGAATGTTCCCAAAAATTTTGACGTGTGAACATAGTTGCGCTTTTTTATACAGAGGGAGAAGGAGATAATGGCAGTGGGAAAGAGACAGAGAGGTAATAAATACTGGAAGATAGTAGACAGTGTTTGTACTTTAGAGAGTGTGTAGGAGGCAATGGCAGTATGAGAGAAAGAGAGCGAAACCATGATTGTGGAGCTCGGTTGACAGTGACAGAACAGTCCTACGAAAGTAGTGAATGGCGCAGTACCTGTGGGAGAGAAATAAAGAGAAGGTGGAAGTTGAAGTAGGTGAGAACCAGTAACAAAGAGAGACAGGCTCTACCACAATGACTATGAGGAAGAGAGAGATAATGGCAGTGAGAAGACACAGCAACAGTGGGAGTGAATGAATGAGATTGCAGCAGTAAGAGAGAGACAGTGACAGTGAGAGAAGACAGTAGTAGCAGGACAGTACGGAGGAGGTTGTGGCTGTGAGACAAGCGACAGTGGAAGTTAGAGATATTCATAGAGATGATGACAATGAGTTGGGCTGAATAACTGAGTGAGCAAGAACTGACAAGTTGGAGTGGATGGGTATTAGGGGCTTACAGCAATGGACTAGTGGGTATGACTGAGTTACAGTTTGGGGAACTTGTGGGAGTGATAGTTGTGTGTTAAAAAGAGGGCGAGTATGTGCCAAATTTTTTTGGAAAATTTTTATAGGTGCTGAGGAAGTAGGATGAGGCAACCCACTTTTCAGTCAGAATGTTTTGAACAGGAGCATATTCGCCTTTCTCTTCTCAGGAAGGATAGTTTTTCTGCTGGTTCTAATGTCCATGATGTCGTTTGAACAGTGTCGCCAGCAGCGAAAGTTCTTCCCAGGAGATCCTCTTCAGTCTCGACAGGAGTCTTGTAAACCTGACTTTTCACACGGCTTCACAAAAGAAACAAGTACGGCGAGATCAGGTGCACGTACTGGCCACGAACAGTACCTTCTCTGTTCAACCAGTTTTCAGGGAATGACCATTCCGGGTATTATCAGCATATGTGTCGAGCAAAAGCCAAGCTGAGTGACCGTGCAGTTTGAGGCACCATCTAATGGATTGTGCTGCCCCTCCCGCCGGAGATTTGAGTCCTCCCTCGGATATGAGTGTGCGTATTGTTCTTACAAGGGAACCTCCCCATCGCACCCCCCTCAGATTTAGTTATAAGTTGGCACAGTGGATAGGTCTTGAAAAACTGAACACAGATCAATCGAGAAAACAGGAAGAAGTTGTGTGGAACTATGAAAAAAATAAGCAAAATATACAAACTGAGTAGTCCATCTGCAAAATATGCAACATCACAGGAAAGCGCAAGCTTAAAAGCGCCGTGGTCACGTGGATAGCGTGAGCAAGTGCGATACGAGAGGTCCTAGGTTCAAGTCTTCACTTGAGTGACAAATTTTTCTTTCTTTATTTTCGCAAAGTTATGATCTGCCGTTCGTTCATTGACGTCTCTGCTCACTGTAATAAGTTTAGTGTATGTGTTTTGCGACCGCACCGCAAAACCGTGCGATTAGTAGACGAAAGGACGTGCCTCTCCAATGGGAACCGAAAACATTTGATCGCAGGGTCATAGGTCAACCGATTCCTCCACAGGAAAACACGTCTGATATATTCTATACGACACTGTTGGCGGTATGTGCGTCACATGACAGGAATATTTTATGGACCCACCAAACTTGTACACTTGCCGAATGGGTAAAAAGATCCTTCTACCTTGCCCGATTTAGGTTTTCTTGTGGATGTGACAATCACTCCCAAAAAAGTGATGAAAACATAAGAGTTTGTCACATAAATTGCAACAAATGAATGCTACAGTTTCGCAGTCGCACTGTTTTCCCTGTGTTCTGTCAAAACACATGTTTTTAACGTTTTCAAATTTTTCCGTGCGTAGACCGTCAAATCCTGCATATGTCCAAGCAAATCTGAACATGTCCTGGAGTTTTGGAGAGCGAAGTTGATTATGTGTGAGTGCCTGAACTTTGGTAATTGTCTGAAAATTAAAAATTAATCTTGTCACTCGAGGGTAGAATTGAACCAAGGACCTCTCGTTCTGCAGCCGCTCACGCTAACCACGGGACCACGGCGCTTCTGGGCTCACTGGTACCTGTGATGTTGCTTATGTTGCTCATCGACTACTCAGTTTGTATATTTTGCTTATTTTTTTCATAGTTCCACACAACTTCTTCCTGTTTTCTCGATTGATCTGTGTTCAGTTTTTCAAGACCTATCCACTGTGCCAACTTATAACTAAATCTGAGGGGGATGCGATGGGGAGGTTCCCTTGTTAGCATAAGTTAAAGTTTAGTGTGTAAGCTGCGGAACCGCTGACCTCAGCAGTTTGTTTCCCAAGGAATTCACACATTTGAACATATTTTTGTCAAGCAAACTGCAGGCGGAAATTCCGAAATAGTTAGCTGGGGCCATAGGCACAGCAACGGTTTTAGGAGAAATAGTGGCGGTAACTCGAGTCCGAGATAGGAGAAAAAAATTTTTCCCTGACGTACAGCGAAACTGTAAGATGGTTCAAATGGCTCTGAGCACTATGGGACTTAACAGCTGACGTCATCAATTCCCTAAAACTTAGAACTACCTAAACTTAACTAACCTTGGGACATCACACACATCCTAGCCCGAGGCAGGATTCGAACCTGCGACCGCAGCGGTCACACGGTTGCAGACTGAGGCGCCTAGAACCGCTCGACCACACCGGCCGGCCAACTGTAAGAATTGTGGGAAAGTTGGACATGGAGAATGGGGCTGTAGGCAAAGTGAAGGGCATAATATAGTAGGACTTATTAGGAATAATCAGTTGTTGAACAACAATGATAACGCCAGAAGCGCTGATCGGTGATCCTAATAATTTTTAACGTGACTGTAGTGTATGCAGAAACGGAATCTTGCTTGATTGGCATAGTGGATGGAAGTTTTTAATACAAACAGATGCACACGTGTTTGTGGTAGGTTGGGACGTCGTGAGCAAGAGCCAGTTAAACCCTCTTCAGTATATGTTATGTGGCGTTGTGGGTACGGTGCACATTCGCTAGGTTGCACAATATTATGTTTTCAGTTGGGGGCAAAATGTTCTACGAATGTATTGAAATTTTATCTCACATAGGTGACTGCGCCATCTTGAAGTTACATTTTCTTTATGACTTCACGCTAAAATTGAACTTGGGAAGCGTGTCACAGGACTTCGTGGGACATTGTTCCATCTGGGGAAAACAGTCATCAGTGACACACTACAACAAGGTTCACCTATCTTAAAAGATGAACGAATTAGGCTGTATCCAAGCACACTAAGGATCAGTGTGCGTAATACAGTACTGCAGGATACATGGAAACTGCAAGGATTAGCGTAGTAACAAAGTACCCTATAAGGTAGTGTGTGTGGTTGTGCCACTGGGAGAAAAACACGAATTACATAAAGCAGGATTTTATTTTTTCCACCAGAGCATTTTACTTGTATGGATGGTAGGCAGTGACTGGTTAGTACCAGTCGATGTTGATAGTTTTTGGACCAAGGGCATGGATTTCTCTAAAGATTGTCGGTCGCTAATTTAAATGCTCTAGGTAAAGATGATCTAGGTAGGATCAATTTGGACCTTAACTATAAGCAAGCCACCAGTATAACTTCATTACATAAGAAAGTGAAGCACTCATAATGAATAGAGGAAGCAGTGATGGATAATCATTAATAGAGTTTAAAGGGTTATTTAGTCCTCGTGGGTATTTACCAGCTACACTGGTGATGCAACACAGAATCACAACTCTGAATGAATGAATGACCATTATGCCACAAGCTACATCAGGTGCCCCATCAACTACAGCTACTGATGGAGCAGTACACTGATCAGCAATTAGGACACAGTGTCATTGAGGAATGTACCCACTGATGGGATGTCAAAAACGATCAGCATATTCCACTGCAAAGGCTGCCGGATGCCAGTAACCCTTTTCAGATGATTTTAGTGGATATTTTAGGGCCTTTTTCACAAACACCAGCGTGGACTGGCGTGGCGCTGCTCGCTCTTCCCATTGGCGCGCGGTCAGTGCCTTCTTGATACTGTTTTGCGGCGCTGCGCTGGTTGGAGGCAGTCGACGCAAAGGACTACATAGAAAATTTGACACATGGAACTCTGGTGCGGATGGCCAAAGTTGTTAAGGCGACAGATGGTCATAAGCGGGAAATCCGGACTTAGAGTCGCGATCTCGTACAAATTTTCAACTTTCACTACTGGCTAGTGGATGTATACCCAAAACAGCCGACATCAAGTGGTTATCAGTCAGCGAATAAATATCTAAAAATGCAGGTGTGTGTGTGGATACTGTCTTCGAAATATGTTGCGAACAGAGTTAGTTGTAAGAAACAAACAAACCGTCATGTATAATGCGGCTGTTTCTCACGCATCTCAGTGTTTACGACGTCACATCTCCTGAACTATGTGACGGACAGTGATATAATTTTGCAGGTACATTCCGTGGTGTAGTGGATAGTTTCTGCAAAATGTGTTGCCAATAGACTTAGCAGTAAATTAAGTAAAAATTAGAACGTCGCGCGCGATGGGCAGTTTTACTGCACGAACCGCGATAACGTAGTAAGCGACAAACTTCCTTTGTTTCTTCATTTTCTGATATGTGTCACCGAGGAAAAGTTCCATTAAGCTTTCAAATAATGTGCAAAGTCGCTAAGTGCTCTCATTCTCAAAGACGGGATGAATATATGATGCGTATTTGCGCGCATTGCGTTACACGGTTTTATCAGCCTTACATCCGCCCCTTTGAGAGATAGATGGTTATTACTCTCACACTTCTTTCCAGATAGCAAATGATGTGTATACCAAGTTTGGCTGAAATCCACAGAGTAGTTTCTGAGGAGATGATGAACAACAATACTTTACAGATTTGTCTTGGTACTGTAGTGAGGTGTGGATTTGTTTTGTTTAGATTCGCAGTGTGTTGAAGATTATGTGTTTTTTGTTTACCTTATCGTATGAATGTGGTGTAGTAAGGCGTCGAGTATTTTCTGGTGGTATGACTGTGGTCACAGCTGTTGAAACAACATCTTTATTTTGTGAAAGCAGCAAATAAAGAGGAAAGAAGGTATTTATAAAGTATTTGCAGAAATGAAAAGAAAAGTATACGGAAAAAGAAAAACCCACAGTAGGAATTAAAGATCAGGAAGAAGAAATGAAAATTATGAACTTTGCTGCTGGCATTGTAATCCTGTAAGAGACAGCAAAGGACCATGAGAAGCAGTTGAAAGGAATGGGCAACGTCTTGAAAGGAGCATGTAAAATGAACATCAATAAAAGCAAAACAGGAATAATCAAGTACAGCCGAATTAAATCAGGTAACGCGACGGAATTACATTAGGAAGCGAGACAGTTAAAGTAGTAGATGAGTTTTGTTACTTGGACGCCGAAATTAACTGATTATGGCTGAAGTAGAGAGTATATAAAATGCAGACTGAAAATGGTAAGAAAAACGATTCAGAAGAATAAAACTTTATTGACATCGAATATAGAATTAAGTGTCAGGAATTCCTTACGGAAACTACTTGAATGGAGTGTAGCCATGCATAAAAGTGAAACAGTTTAGACAAAAAGAAAATAGAAGCTTCCGGAATGTGCTGCTACAGAAAAATGGTGATGATTACATGGATAGGTCACACGACTGATTAGGTAATACTGAATAGAATTCGAGAGCATAGACATTTGTGGTACAACCTGACTAAAAGAAGGTATCGGTTGACACAACACAATCTGAGATCTCAAGGGGTCACCAATTTAGTGTTAGAAGGAAGTGTGGGGGGTAAAAACCGTAGAGGGAGGCCAAGAGATGCCTTTAGTAAGCAGAGTCAGAATGATGTAGGTTGTAGTAGTTATTCGGAGATGAAGAGGCTGTTACAGGTTAAAGCAGTAAGGAAAGCTTGATTAAACCACTCTTCGGAATGATAATCACAGCAATACCAACAACAGCAACAAAAGTGATGAAATGTATGTTGCAATTAATGGTATACTGATTTAGGAAGGGAATATCGTAACCATATCTGGCAAGAACAATGGCAACGCTAACTAGGACGATCGAGAGTTCCACAGTGTTGTGTGAAATGCAGTTGTTCTTACGAGGGGCCACAGCGGAGGGATGTCAGCAGGACATCCTCGCGCCATACCATATGTCTAAAAGGCAGATCCACACTGGTTGTACTCAGTATACGATTAGGTGGCAGTTATCATGAATTCTAAGGGCAAAGGCGATCTAAGGCTGCAGAACCTTTGGAGCTGCAAGGTAGGGGAATACTGACAACTGGTAACGTTTTGGGGCCATGTTTACGGCTTCAAGCATCTATAACAGCAGTACTGAACCCGATACATTCACTGCTGTACCTTCCCAACAAAGCTTTGTAAGTACACTCAAGAGCCAAAGAAACTCGTACATCCACCTAATAACGTGTAGGGCCCCTCGCGAGCACGCAACACGACGTGACATGGACTTGACTAATGTCTGAAGTAGTGATGGAGGGAACTGAAGCCACGAATGCTGCAGGGTTGTCCGTAAATCCGTAAGAGTACGAGGGGGCGTAGGTCTCTTCTGAAGAACACGTTGTAAGGCATCCTAGCTATGCTCAATAATGTTCATGCCTGGGGAGTTTGGTGGCCAGCGGAAGTGTTTAAACACAGAAGAGTGTTTCTGGAGCCACTTTGTAGCAATTCTAAACCTGTGGAGGGTCGTGTTGTCCTGCTGGAATTGCCCACGTCCCTCGGAATGCACAGTTGAGATGAATGGATGCAGGTGATCAGACAGGATGCTTACGTACGTGTCACCTGTCAGAATCGTATCTAGACGTATCAGGGGTCCCGTACCACTCCAACTGGACTCGCCCCACACCATTGCATAACCTCCACCAGCCTTAACAGTCCCCTGCGGACATGCAGGGTCCATGACACTCGTCCGGCCAGGCAATACGATTCCAGTCATGAACAGGCCAATGTCGATGTTCACAGACCCAGGCTAGGCCTAAAGTTTTGTGTCGTGTAGTCATCTTCGGTACACCAGTAGGTCTTCGGCTCCGAAGGCCCATGTCGATGATGTTCCGCTGAATGGTTCGCACGCTGACATCTGTTGGTGGTCCAGCATTTAAATCTGTAGCAATTTGCGGAAGGGTTGCACTTCTGTTACGTTGAACGATTATCTTCAGTTGTCGTTGGTCCTGTACTTGCAGGATCCTTTTCCGGCCGCAGCGATGTTGGAGATTTCGTATTTTACCGAATTCCTCAAGTTCACGGTACACTCTCGAAGTGGTCATACGGGAAAATCCCCACTTCATCGCTACCTCAGAAATGCTGTGTCCCATCGCTCGTGCGCCGACTATAACACCAGCAGCGGTAACCGATTTAACAGCAGCGCCAGAGATTTGTCGTCTTATATAGACGTTGCCGACCGCAGCACCATTTTCCGTATGTTTACATATTCTGAAATTCAATATGCATGCCTATACCAGTTTATTCAGCACTTTATACCTGCTCAGAGCTTGAAGTTCCTGCACAACACCTTGAATCTCTTACCCCTTCAGTTCTCTAGACCAGTTTACAGCAGCACATAAGGGGTGTTCAATTGCAGGGCAAAATATTTCAATAAATACAGTAGTATCTCAGTAGGTAAGATCAGCAAATGACAGTGATACACGTCTCAATTTTCTGTACCATCTTTGTTCCGGTTCTAGTTTATGCAGCCTATGGCTACCTATGTGGGAAGCCCCCATATGGCTGAAATCCCTGTCCTCCATATACTGACCGAATGGCTCGCTTTTAGAGTGTTGACAGATCATTTGGAACGAGAAGAGGACACAAATACAAAATTTGCACACGCTGCAACAACGCTATGTACCTGTCTAGTAGTGTTTGTCAGTAGTTGTTTGCTACCCGCCGACTAATACTCGCAGGTAACCCCAACAGAATGTGACAGAATTACTGGTTAGTTTTCTCGGGCTGTAACGCGCCAGCCGGTACCCAGCAGGCTCCACGGTCAATTGGGTTCCTAGGTGTCTTTGCGAATCCACAGAACCATCGTTCGTATAAAAGGTGGACAAGAAAACCCCGGAAATATAAGCTGGATTGATGACGTTGGGTTCTCACCACTGGAGAATGCAAGGTTTGCGTGTCGCCGGATCGTAGTCGTAGAATACGAAGCCAACCTTGTAGGATGTTGAGGGTATTTTAAGATGCAGTACAGTATCACAACATGATTCTGTATGCATTTGTCCAGTCCTGCAGACCATATTTAGGCGATAAAACACGATAAAGCACACCATGCTCACCAAGCGAATACTTTCCACAAAAAGGAAGTAACCCACTAAATGGAGTGGGCTGTGACCTCTGCAGATAACAGCCAGATTGATCCCGCTTGTGACCGGTTAGCACTTGCTTGCAGAAAGCATCATCGCACACTTGATGACCTTAGGAGAGCCAACTCGAACATCGGAACAGGGTTGAGAAGCAACATCTCGAATACCTGATAGACAGCATTTAAGCATTAAATACTCGTGATTTTAAGAAGGCTCATATTTTCAGCACTGCTCGTCCCCCCACCTTCTCCCCCCCCCCTCCAGATATGTATGGCTCTGAGCACTATGGGACTCAACTTCTGAGGTCATCAGTCCCCTAGAACTTAGAACTACTTAAACCTAACTAACCTAAGGACATCACACACATCCATTCCCGAGGCAGGATTCGAACCTGCGACCGTAACGGTCTTGCGATTCCAGACTGTAGCGCCTATAACCGCACGGCCACTCCGGCCGGCACCAGATATGTTTACAATTATACATGTGACATAACTGGTTTTCAGACATTTTATATGGTTTATATGAGTGAGTTGTCACAAATGTTACAATATATTTTAGACCTTGAATGAAACAGATACTTACGTTAGAATAACTTCATGATGTTGTATGTTCTTCACTAAACTGCTGTGTAGTTTCCAGTACGTGTCATGTCTATCCAGAACGAAAAGATTGCGCTTAATGTCTGAACTGTACTCGCTGAACACGTAGGCTGTTTGTGATATGCTCACTTCATCAATACTCCTTTCTAGAGCTTGTAGCCCCTTGTCTGGCTCTACTTTTTCTCGCTCACGAGTGTTCGAAAGCCTCATTCCAGCGATATTCTCATTCAGAACAGCTATTTCACCTGCTGCAGAGACTATGAGAATTATCAGAAATATGTCTAGCAGGATGCTCGTCTCCGAAACAGATCCTATGCAAAACGCCTCGATGGCGTAGGTTATTTCGTAGGCAGGCGAATGTTGCACTTCTACGGGAATCCAGAAGATGAGCGGCCTGGTGCCGTTCTCGGCTGGTGGCGACGTGAGGTTCTGTATGAATGGGTCTGCCATCCACAGCATCACCGTCACCGCTGGCATTGACTGAAACACAGAGGTTCACTTTTCAACTTCAGATCCAGTACAAGAAGTCTGACATAGTTCTGTCGAATTCTCCACTGTTTTGTAAACCTAACGTCTAGTGCCAGCTCTCGAAATGTACCCAATCTGTCGTATGGGGACGCAGTACAAGCTGGCACAGACTGCATGTCTGCCAGAAATCCCAAATAGATAGGATCAAGGATTCAACGTGCCCCCATCTTCTACAGTACTGGAGTGACGTATGAATGATGGGAGATTAAAAAGTTGGGGATGAAGCATTTCACTACTTACTGCAGGTAGTGACCCAGCCAGCATGGCTGCCAGATTTTCAATTTTAATGGCTAGAAATCTATGTCCCATAATGGTGACAGTTCATTAAACCAGGATGTAAGCTGCAATCAAAACATGAGTGTCTCTATATTTATGTCATTGATATCAAATTTATGACTCAGTATCCCTGTATCCCGGTACAAAGAATTACACACATTTCAGTCACAAACGTAAAGAGGATGAAATACTTGCAAAGTAAACGTCTACTTTCTTGTGTATGATCGACTTCTGCGATGTATCTGAGTGTAGAAATCACAATGCTCGTAGAATGTCTCTGTCAAAGTACAAATAAATGGTGTCATCTCCCACTTACAATGGAACATAATCCTCTTTGACAAAATGTTCTTACGTCATGTAGTGTTATGTTTACACATTATGTAAGCACAATGAATCTGTAGCATTGTCCTCACAGGCTTACATATTACAACTAGCAGCAATCTTATCTTCATCATTATCACTTAGAACGTACTCTGTCTGCTAAAATCGCAATAAGCTAGCTTTTATATCTTCCATCATCCTTACCTTAATGGCTACAGTTCACAATTCAATACACTCGCTGGATGCTTTTCGAAGATATCCTTATCTTAATTAATAAAATTTATCACACACTATGACATCTCAATCAAACATGGCTACTTAAGAGGAGTTTGACACCATGGCGTTACTGGGGATGTCTAAGAAAGCAGAAAACTGAAAACATCTATATGTGCAGGGACGTTTGTCCAGAAATGTAGATATTAAAAGACACACTGCAGGTCACGCACAAGACATCACAGAATCACACTGGTCTCCCTTGCTTCCACATTTCAATAATTTGGCCCGCACTGCTGGCAGCCCATTTGTGATATTACCACCACCACTGGGTTAGAACAGGAACAGTGACGACATCTGTATTGTAAACAAACAAATTGCCCGAAAGGCTTCTTGTGGCACCCATGCTGTGCTGATGCTGGCCATATAGGCAACACATCACGCCATGGTGCGCGACCACTGCAACTATTGTCCTCCTGCTACATACACAGCTACGCAACTGTCAGTGCGAGTGAGTGCGTGCAGAGGGCTTTTGCCACTCATCTTGATAAACAGACGTTAAGTTCCGTCTACATCTACATTTTCTACATTTATTCTCCACAAGCCACCCAACGGTGTGTGGCGGAGGGCACTTTACGTGCCACTGTCATTACCTCCCTTTCCTGTTCCAGTCGCGTATGGTTCGCGGGAAGAACGACTGTCTGAAAGCCTCCGTGCGCGCTCGAATCTCTCTAATTTTACATTCGTGATCTCCTCGGGAGGTATAAGTAGGGGGAAGCAATATATTCGATACCTCATCCAGAAACGCACCCTCTCGAAACCTGGCGAGCAAGCTACACCGCGATGCAGAGCGCCTCTCTTGCAGAGTCTGCCAATTGAGTTTGTTAAACATCTCCGTAACGCTATCACGGTTACCAAATAACCCTGTGACGAAACGAGCCGCTCTTCTTTGGATCTTCTCTATCTCCTCCGTCAACCCGATCTGGTACGGATCCCACACTGATGAGCAATACTCAAGTATAGGTCGAACGAGTGTTTTGTAAGCCACCTCCTTTGTTGATGGACCACATTTTCTAAGGACTCTCCCAATGAATCTCAACCTGGTACCCGCCTTACCAACAATTAATTTTATATGATCATTCCACTTCAAATCGTTCCGCACGCATACTCCCAGATATTTTACAGAAGTTACTGCTACCAGTGTTTGTTCCGATATCATATACTCATACAATAAAGGATCATTCTTTCTATGTATTCGCAATACATTACATTTGTCTATGTTAAGGGTCAGTTGCCACTCCCTGCACCAAGTGCGTATCCGCTGCAGATCTTCCTGCATTTCGCTACAATTTTCTAATGCTGCAACTTCTCTGTATACTACAGCATCATCCGCGAAAAGCCGCATGGGACTTCCAACACTATCTACTAGGTCATTTATATATATTGTGAAAAGCAATGGTCCCATAACACTCCCCTGTGGCACGCCAGAGGTTACTTTAACGTCTGTAGACGTCTCTCCATTGACAACAACATGCTGTGTTCTGTTTGCTAAAAACTCTTCAATCCAGCCACACAGCTGGTCTGATATTCCGTAGGCTCTTACTTTGTTTATCAGGGGACAGTGCGGAACTGTATCGAACGCCCTCAGGAAGTCAAGAAAAATAGCGTCTACCTGGGAGCCTGTATCTAATATTTTCTGGGTCTCATGAACAAATAAAGCGAGTTGGGCCTCACGCGATCGCTGTTTCCGGAATCCATGTTGATTGCTACATAGTAGATTATGGGTTTCCAAAAACGACATGATACTCGAGCAAAAAACATGTTCTAAAATTCTACAACAGATCGACGTCAGAGGTATAGGTCTATAGTTTTGCGCATCTGCTCGACGACCCTTCTTGAAGACTGGGACTACCTGTGCTCTTTTCCAATCATTTGGAACCTTCCGTTCCTCTAGAGACTTGCGGTACACGGCTGTTAGAAGGGGGGCAAGTTCTTTCGCGTACTCTGTGTAGAATCGTATTGTATCCCGTCAGGTCCAGCGGTCTTTCCTCTGTTGAGTGATTCCATTTGCTTTTCTATTCCTTGGACACTTATTTCGATGTCAGCCATTTTTTCGTTTGTGCGAGGATTTAGAGAAAGAACTGCAGTGCGGTCTTCCTGTGTGAAACAGCTTTGGAAAAAGGTGTTTAGTATTTCAGCTTTACGCGTGTCATCCTCTGTTTCAATGCCATCATCATCCCGGATTGTCTGGATATGCTGTTTCGAGCCACTTACTGATTTAACGTAAGACCAGAACTTCCTAGGATTTTCTGTCAAGTCGGTACATAGAATTTTACTTTCGAATTCACTGAACGCTTCACGCATAGCCCTCCTTACGCTCACTTTGACATCGTTTAGCTTCTGTTTGTCTGAGAGGTTTTGGCTGCGTTTAAACTTAGAGTGAAGCTCTCTTTGCTTTCGCAGTAGTTTCCTAACTTTGTTGTTGTACAACGGTGGGTTTTTCCCGTCCCTCACAGTTTTACTCGGCACGTACCTGTCTAAAACGCATTTTACGATTGCCTTGAACTTTTTCCATAAACATTCAACATTGTCAGTGTCGGAACAGAAATTTTCGTTTTGATCTGTTAGGTAGTCTGAAATCAGCCTTCTATTACTCTTGCTAAACAGATAAACCTTCCTCCCTTTTTTTATATTCCTACTAACTTCCATATTCAGGGATGCTGCAACGGCCTTATGATCACTGATTCCCTGTTCTGTGCATACAGAATCGAAAAGTTCGGGTCTGTTTGTTATCAGTAGGTCCAAGATGTTATCTCCACGAGTCGGTTCTCTGTTTAATTGCTCGAGGTAATTTTCGGATTGTGCATTCAGTATAATGTTACTCGATGCTCTGTCCCTATCACCCGTCCTAAACATCTGAGTGTCCCAGTCTATATCTGGTAAATTGAAATCTCCCACACAGCGCCAGCAGGAAAAGATAAATTTCTCTTCATGATGGCCATTAGAGACAGAATATATAGGTAGCGCCGTAATTTTTTAACTGGTCTCTTATCCGTCTCAGTGCTTTCGAAGAATAAGATGTTATTAACATCCCACTACCCTCAGGTATGTACTACTTGTAGCACGGTATCCCTGTACAAATAATTACACACATTTCAGTCACAAACGTTAAGAGGATGAAATACTTGCACAGTAAACGTCTACTTTCTTGTGTATGATCGACTTCTGCGATGTATCTGAGTGTAGAAATCACAATGCTCGTAGAATGTCTCTGTCAAAGTACAAATAAATGGTGTCATCTCCCACTTACAACGGAACATAATCCTCTTTGACAAAATGTTCTTACGTCACGTAGTGTTATGTTTACACATTATTTAAGCACAATAAATCTGTAGCATTGTCCTCACAGGCTTACATATTACAACTAGCAGTTGCACGGCAGCCAACCCACCAAGTTTCTTCTGCACAGACGCATACAGACGTTTTTAAACTGTAATAATAATTGTTATTGCATTGTCTGACCGGCAGAGGGTGACGGGGTACAAAACTGAATGAGATCTATAAAAGAAATTAGACAGTTCTATTTAGAGCATATCCTGTAGTTAATACGGGATTCTACAGGAATTTAGGTTACTAATAAACAGACATTGGTTAGTATAACATCTGAGATGAGCATTACTTAGTCTTAAAGTATCTTCTTACGAGGTTCTTCACACACAGTGCAAAGATGCTTTAACAGTATGTAAAGATTTACGGTTTTAATAAATACATTTTGTTCATGTGCTGTTTGGTAGCGGAATGGTGGCCGAGCGGTTCTAGGCGCTACAGTCTGGAATCTGCGACCGCTACGGTCGCAGGTTCGAATTCTGCCCCGGGCATGGATGTGTGTGATGTACTTAAGTTAGTTAGGTTTAATTAGTTCTTAGTTCTAGGGGACTGATGACCTCAGAAGTTAAGTCCCATAGTGCTCAGAGCCATTTGAGCCATTTTTGTAGCGGAATGGTCTATATGATTTCCTTTCATATCGGATTTCAGATACAGTAGCGTACATCTCCTCTGACAGTGCACGTGCACACAATAGGAGATTTCATTACAAATAATATTAACTATACGTTATTCCTCAAAAAACATGGAAGAATGGATTACATTTACAACTTATACGTAAAAGATAACACGGAGTCACAAAATGATTCTTTACTTTTGCAGTAGTTAGGAACTAAACAAATGTGCATATTGTAACACTGGAAGCTCCATAAAGCTTTCTCTTGTCGATTCTAGTGTCTATACAAAGGTTGTACCGAAAATCAGATGTGTAACACCCGCATACCTCCTTACAATATGTGTTTGAGGGTACCTGCACCACACAGCCACACGCCCACATTCTCTTTACGTGGAAGGAATGATATCCGGTAAACCTCCGTATTAGCTCTTATTTCCTGGTGTGGGATGTGTAGGAGGAAGTACTGTGTTGCTTGGAACATACTCTATCGGATTTTCAAAAGTAGGTCGTCTCCATGATGCAGAACGCTTCCCTCGCAGAATCTACTACAGGAGACCCCCTGAATAAATAATTGTGTGTATGTCGTTAACTTTGGGTCTATTAAGGTGATCTGATAATGGTTCCAAGCAGACAAGCAATTTACACAAAGATGTCGGTTGAACAAGTATTCTGTAACCCTGTTCTTTCGTGGATGGATTATATTTCATTATGATTCAACCAAACGAATCTGAGCCCATGGCATAGGCTTTTCGCTTATAAAGTCAGTCCACTTTAGATTGCTCCTGACGATTACCCTTACACATAATGTGGCAATCATTGTTTCAACCATATTGTGAGTCAACCATATGTGCAGTACGTCACATTTGTTTACATTCAGTCTCGGTACCAGTCGTTGATCCTGTGCACCTCACTACAGTTTTCTGATGCTGTTATCCCCTTATAGGAAACAACACCGTCCACGAATAGCCTACAACTACAAAACTATACTCCACGGTGTACGGTGCATGGCAGAGCGTACGTTATAAAAGTGTTATGGTTTTTTTCTGATATTCCACTCTCATGTACTGGTACAGGAAGAAAAT
Organism: Schistocerca serialis cubense; assembly: GCF_023864345.2. NCBI lineage: Eukaryota > Metazoa > Arthropoda > Insecta > Orthoptera > Acrididae > Schistocerca > Schistocerca serialis. The sequence goes on from NC_064645.1 coordinate 149,396,693, forward strand.
AGTTGTCTGTATGTCTCTGTACATGCTTTAACCACTCTTATCTCATTCTCAAGAATGGTACGTCATTCATACGACGGTGGTGGCACAATGCTATCACAGTCTTCCTTTAAAGCAGTTTATTTAAATCCACCGAATAGGTATTTGCAGAAATCTTTTTTCCCAGCAATTCCACGAGCTTTTCTGTCACTTTTAAGAAATAAATCTAACAATCTGATGTGAGCCTCACAGCATCATGGAGCTATAAAGACTATCCAGTGGATCATTTACGTGAATGCAGCTGCTTGCGTGGCAGCCACAACCAATCACGTAAAGCGGTTTTACCTTTAGTAATGTCCGCCCCCGGTAGCTGAGTGGTCAGCGCGACAGAATGTCAATCCTAAGGGCCCGGGTTCGATTCCCTGCTGGTTTGGAGAGTTTCGTCGCTCAGGGATTGGGTGTTGTGTTGTCGTCATCATCATCATTTCATCCCCATTGACGCGCAAGTCGCCGAAGTGGCGTAAAATCGAAAGACTTGTACCCGGCGAACGGTCTACCCGACGGGAGGCCCTAGTCACACGACATTTATACCTTTAGTAATGTTTTGTAAGCAATTTCTATCTATACGAAAGTAATGGTATATCTACAAGACACATGCAGGTTGCTCATTGTAGTATGCTAAGGCTGGTCACAGATAAGCGAAATAGAGTACCGGCTGACTGTAGCGAATTGCAGAGGATCGAAGATTGGCAGAGAGACTGGAAGTTTATACTGGATGCAAATAAATGTAACATAGTGCATACATTGAAGAATAAATCCAGTACTCTTCTGTTACATTGTTGCAGAGAAATCACTGGAAACAGTAACTGCCTAATGAGGAATGACTACATAACAGAATGTAAGAAAAGCAGATTCCGCACTTTTACTCGTAGTCGGACACTTTAGGAATTATAACTACTAAGAAAAAGATGTGGTTTACAAAACACTACTACTGATGAAATCGCTTTGCTGCGGTTGGTTTTGTTTGGCCTGCGAAGTAGCTGCATCGATGTAAGTGATCCACTCGACAGTGCTGGAAGCGCCGTAATGCAGAAAGGGTCATATAAAGTTGGTACACCCCACTCGAAAAACTTAACAGAGAAGCTTGGGGAATCCCTGTAAAAAATCAGACGTATTTCTCTCTAAACACTAGAGGGTAAATTTAAAGAAAGTACTTTACTAGAGCATAAGGGAACAATTGACAGGAATGGGGGAGAGAAATGCAGTAGAAGAAGAATGGGTAGTTCTGAGGGATGAAGTAGTAAAGGCAGCAGACGATCAAGTAAGTAAAGAGACGAGGGCTAGTAGAAATCCGTGGGTAACAGAAGAAATATTGAGTTTAACTGATGAAAGGAGAAAATATAAAAATGCAGTAAATGAAGCAGGCAAAAAGCAATACAAACGTCTCAAAAATTAGATCGACAGGAAGTGCAAAATGGCTAAGCAGGGTGTCTAGTGGACAAATGTAAGGATGTAGAGGCTTATCTCACTAGGGGCAAGATAGATACTGCCTACAGGAAAATTAAAGAGACCTTTGGAGAAAAGAGAGCCACTTGTTTGAACATCAAGAGCTCAGATGGATACCCAATTCTAAGCAAAGAAGGGAAAGCAGAAACGTGGAAGGCGTATATAGAAGGTCTATACAAGGGCAATGTACTTGAGGACAATATTATGGAAATGGAAGAGGATGCAGATGAAGATGAAATGCGAGATACAATACTGCGTGAAGAGTTTGACACAGCACTGAAAGACCTGAGTCGAAACAAGGCCCCGGGAGTAGACAACATTCCATTAGAACTACTAACGGCCTTGGGAGAGCCAGTCCTGACAAAACTCTACCATCTGGTGAGCAATATGTATGAGACAGACGAAATATCCTCAGACTTCAAGAAGAATATAATAATTCCAATCCCAAAAAAGGCAGGTGTTGACAGATGTGAAAATTACCGAACTATCAGTTTAATAAGTCAAAGCTGCAAAATACTAACGTGAATTCTTTACAGACGAATGGGAAAACTGGTAGAAGCCGACCTCGGGGAGGATCAGTTTGGATTCCGTAGAAATATCGGAACACGTGAGGCAATACTGACCTTACGCCTTATCTTAGAAGAAAGATTAAGGAAAGGCAAACCTACGTTTCTAGCATTTGTAGACTTAGAGAAAGCTTTTGACAATGTTGACTGGAATACTCACTTTCAATTTCTAAAGGTGGCAGGGATAAAATACAAGGAGCGCAAGGTTATTTACAATTTGTACAGAAACCAGATGGCAGTTATAAGAGTCGAGGGGCATCAAAGGGAAGCAGTGGTTGGAAAGGGAGTGACACAGGTCTGTAGCCTCTCCCCGATGTTATTCAATCTGTATATTGAGCAAGCAGTGAAGGAAACAAAAGAAAAATTCGGAGTAGGTATTAAAATCCATGGAGAAGAAATAAAAACTTTGAGGTTCGCGGATGACATTGTAATTCTGTCAGAGACAGCAAAGGACTTGGAAGAGCAGTTGAACGGAATGGACAGTGTCTTGAAAGGAGGATATAAGATGAACATCAACAAAAGCAAAACGAGGATAATGGAATGTAGTCGAATAAAGTCAGGTGATGGTGAGGGAATCAGATTAGGAAATGAGACACTTAAAGTAGTTAAGGAATTTTGCTATTTGGGGAGCAAAATAACTGATGATGGTCGAAATAGAGAGGATATAAAATGTAGACTGGCAATGGCAAGGAAAGCGTTTCTGAAGAAGAGAAATTTGTTAACGTCGAGTATAGATTTAAGTGTCAGGAAGTCATTTCTGAAAGTATTTGTATGGAGTGTAGCCATGTATGGAAGTGAAACATGGACGATAAATAGTTAGGACAAGAAGAGAATAGAAGCTTTTGAAATGTGGTGCTACAGAAGAATGCTGAAGATTAGATGGGTAGATCACGTAACTAATGAGGAGGTATTGAGTAAAATAGGGGAGGAGTTTGTGGCACAACTTGACAAGAAGAAGGGACCGGTTGCTAGGTCATGTTCTGAGGCATTAAGGGATCACAAATTTAACATTGGAGGTCAGCGTGGAGGGTAAAAATCGTAGAGGGAGACCAGGAGATGACTACACTAAGCAGATTCAGAAGGATGTAGGTTGCAGTAAGTACTGGAAGATGAAGAAGCTTGTACAGGATAGAGTAGCATGGAGAGCTGCATCAAACCAGTCTCAGGACTGAAGACCACAACAACAACAACTTTAAACGAATGCTCTGATAACATTATGCCTCCATCATCGTGTACCTGACGCAGCGTTTCGAAGAATGAGATGAGAGAGGTTATGGAACTTGCAGAGTCATATAGGCAGTCACTTTTCACTCTATCAGTACCTGCGAATGGAATAAGAAAACAATTCATTGACGCTGTTCCGATGTACCCTCCGCCATACACTGTTCAGTGGTTTGCGGAGTGTCTGTTAAGATGCAGATGCAGGATGTTCGTGGTCGATGCCGTTATCCCCAAGGTGATAGTAACACCAGAAGACCGTATCGAATTCCAGAGGATACGCGATTGTTACAGAGGCTTAGTGTGAACAAATATAGCGTACTGCATATACAAAGGAGAACAATTCCTGTACTGTATGATTAACGCTACTAGTGGAAACAGTAACAGTATTTAATTTCTAGGAGTATCCTCAGGAGCGATTGAAAGTGGAAGGACTTCATAAACGAAATTCATATGCCGAGGGGCCGTATTCGTTTGGATGAATCTTAAGAAAATATATTCCATCCACGAAGGAAGCACTTGTTCGATCAACTTCTTTGCGAATATTGCCCTGCAGCGTGGGCACGTAACAAGGCTACGTTAATAGAAGATTCAAAGCTAGTGATATGCACATAATCGGTTACTCAGAGCATCTACCGTAGCAGGTGCGCCGGCCGGAGTAGCCGAACGATTCTAGGCGCTACAGTCTGGAACCGCGCGACCGCTACGGACGCAGGTTCGAATCCTGCCTCGGGCATGGGTGTGTGTCATGTCCTTAGGTTAGTTATGTTTAAGTAGTTCTAAGTTCTAGGTGACTGATGACCTCAGCAGTTAAGTTTCGTAGTGCTCAGAGCCATTTTCTTGTAGCAGGTGCTGTGAGAGGCGTTGTATGTTACGGAGGTTTACAGTTGAAAATTAGAGACATTACGTGTCAGGCAACATGTTTATTACCATTTACATCTCGCAAAACGACCGCAACGGGAAATTAGACCTAAAACGGAAGTTTCCGAACAATCATTCTTACCACGCGAAAGAATGAACACATTGATAAACTGCAGTCTGTTGCCGTGCAGGTGCGACTCATGTGCTAATCATAATATGATTTGCATTCATTACTGTGTGAATTTAATTCCCGTCATTTAATAAATGACTGCACTGAATAACACCGGCGATTTTCAGAAATAAATCTACCTCTATATTAATTACTTCTCTTTACTGGTGGAGGTTTTGCTTGTACACTACTGTCCATTAAAATTGCTACACAACGAAGATGACGTGCTACAGATGCGAAATTTAACCGACAGGAAGAACATGCTGTGATATGCAAATGATTAGTTCTTCAGAGCATTCACACAAGGTTGGCGCCGGTGGCGACACCTACAACGAGCTGACATCAGAAAAGTTTCCAACCGATTTCTCATACACAAACAGCAGTTGACCGTCGTTGCCTCGTGAAACGTTGTTGTGATGCTTCGTGTAAGGAGGAGAAATGCGTACCATCACGTTTCCGCTTTGATAAAGACTGTAGCCTATCGCGATTGCGGTTTATCGTATCGCGACATTACTGCTCGCGTTCGTCGAGATCCAATGACTGTTAGCAGAATTTGGAATAGGTAGGTCAGGAGGGTAATATGGAACGCCGTGTTGGGTACCAACGACCTCGTGTCACTCGCAGTCGAGATGACAGGCATCTTATCCGCGTGGCTGTAACGGATCGAGCAGCCGCGTCTCGATCCCTGAGTCAACAGCTGGGGACGTTTACAAGACAACAACCATCTACACACACAGTTCGACGACCTTTACAGCAGCATGGACTATCAGCTCGGAAACCATGGCTGCGGTTGCCCTTGACGCTGCATCACAGACAGGAGCGCCTGCGATGGTGTACTCAACGACGAACCTGGGTGCACGAATAGCAAAACGTCATTTCTTCGATGAATCCAGGTTCTGTTTACAGTATCATGATGTTCACATCCGTGTTTGGCGACATCGCGGTGAACGCACATTGGAAGCGTGTATTCGTCATCGCCATACTGGCGTATCACCCGGCGTGGTGGTATGGGGTTCCATAGGTTACACGTCTCGGTCACCTCTTGTTCGCATTGACGGCACTTTGAACAGTGGACGTTACATTTCAGATGTGTTACGATCCGTGCCTCTACCCTTCATTCGATCCTTGCGAAAGCCTATATTTCAACAGGATAATCCACGACCGCATGTTGCAGGTCCTGTAGGGACTATTCTGGATACATAAAATGTTTGACTGCTGCCCTGGCCAGCACATTCTCCAGATCTCTCACCAACTGAAAACGTCTGGTCAGTAGTGGCCGAGCAACTGGCTCATCACAATACGCCAGTCACTACTCTTGATGAACTGTGGTATCGAGTTGAAGCTGCATGGGCAGCTGTACATGTACACACCATCCAAGCTCTGTTTGACTCAATGCCCCGGCGTATCAAGGCCGTTATTACGGCCAGAGGTGGTTGTTCTGGGTACTGATTTCTCAGTATCTATGCACCCAAATTGCGTGAAAAGGTAATCACATGTCAGTTCTAGTATAATATATTTGTCCTATGAATATCCGTGTATCATCTGCATTTCTTCTTGGTGTAGCAATTTTAATGGCCAGTAGTGTAATTTTCTCTTTTGCTTAGAAGAGTGTATGAAGAGCCAAGCCACATGAGCAAAATCAGTTTCCCAACGTTAAGAAGACCGCCTTGGGGGCTCTAGGACGACTTTTATAGGAAACACTGCAAGCTGGTGCGATGCTAATGGCAGGTGGTTGGCGCCTTCACCGCTGTTTTCAATACCGGCAATGGCCAGGTGCCTTCCTGCCAGTTTCACACAATTTTACGCGCTCTGAGATATGCACACCCTGGACAGGATTCCCAGAAATAGTTAACGTGGCGTGACGAAAACGTTTTCTCGGCAGGAGGCCGCAAATTTAACGAGTATGGGCCCCGAGCCAAGCAAACCTCAAGGGAACTTTCTTTTTCGCCGAAAACTCGCCTTCTGGAAATTCTGTGTGAAAGGCAGTCAGTTGAAGACAAACACCTCGGAATGCCACGAGAAGCAGCTGCCCTGCTATGTGAAAAAGATTTTTTTTAAATTAAGACACTGTCTGCGATTCCTTGACATCAACTGTATTACGTATAGATCTATTACCCAGTAGTGAAATTTGAAAATTTGTGACGCAGCGGGACTCAAACCCGGATGTCCCACTTACCGTGAGCGGTTGCCTTAACCACTACAGTTATCCGTACATGTTCTGAGGACCAACCCAAAACTTCCATATGTCACACAGTGCTAACAGACAAACAGCTCTGAGTGACACAACCACAGAAATCAATGTAGGACATAGAATGAACGCATCCCTTAGGACAGTGCATCTGAATTCGGTCTTAATGAGCTGTGGCAGTAGACGACTGGCTCATTTGCTAGCAGCACTACATTGCCTGTAGTGCCTATCCTGGTCTCGTGGTCACACAGTGTACATCTTTAAAATGCACCCAATGCTCGGTATATCACTTGGATTCCCACATTAGGGATAACGAGATACCTAAGAATCTAGATGTCTGTTATCGTCATGAGCCTGCCTTTGTCTGAGAGGCTGATATGCATGTCTCAAAGAGGTGGCACTGTTGACGATCCACCGCTGTAAGAAACACTTCGAAGTTAATTCGCTGACAGCGAATTCCTCACCGTCAGCTGTATAGGTATACGAGGTGCGACAATGAAGTAATGAGAATGATGGGAAAAAAAACGTTGCTTACCGTTTTAGTCAAGTTTAGTGTTATCTCCTTCAAAGTAGTTCCCTTCTGATTGCACACACTTTTTCCAGCGATTCTGCCATTGACGTCAACATTTCTGGATGTCATCTTCTGTAATATCCTCCAAGACCCTCGTTACAGCTTTTTGGACATCTTGAAAATGGTGTCCCTAGGCCGCCGTTTTGACTCTTTGAAATAGAGAAAAGTCGCAGAGGGCGATATCTGGTGAATAAGGTGGCTGTGGTAGCACTGAAATTTGTTTTGGTGTGAAAAATTACTATACTGACAGAGCAGTATGGGATGGCACATTCTCATACCAAGATCTCCAGATATTATTAGACGAACCGTTTCTTGACTGATGTTCAGTTCTTCTGCAATCATTTTCACGGATAATCTTTGATCAGATTGTACGAGTTCACGCACCCTGGCCAAGTTGACATCCATCCGTGAGGTTGATGGTCGTCCACTGCAGTCTTCATTTCCAACATTCGTTCTGCCTTCGCTAAACATTTTATGCCAACGAAAGACGAGCTCTTGACGTAACCTCCTCTCCAAAAGCCTTCTGAAGCTTACCGTAAGTTGTCGACACGTTTTTACCCAATTTATCACAAAAGGAAATGGCATACCGTTGCGCAATATTATGCGGTACCATTTCCGTGACTAGAGACACAAACTCGTTTTAACTTATTACAGCATGACTGAGTAGTTGCATCGATGTGGACTGGAAGCAGCTTATAAATCAAGGTCAAAGATATTGTGCCTACACAAACCTGCAGGGTTGCCACATCTTGCAAAGAAAATCAGTCTCATTACTTTATTGTCGCACCTCATAGATCCACGACCCTACAGTGACACAGGAAAATTTATCCTGTACTGGGACTCGATCCATGATGTCCAGCTTATAGTGAGTTGTTATCATATCCACTTCGGCCATCTGCATGCGATCCATGGTCCAACACGAAGTTCCCTATTTCACACTGTCGACATCATAGTCCACTAAATTTATCATATATGGCTCGCATCATTACCTGGACTCCCGCAAAAAGCAGAATGACACAGTGAGAATCGAGATGTGTTGCTGTTTTCGTGTATCCGTCTACGATTGTAGTGGTACAGTGAGGTGACGGAAGTCACGGGGTCCCTCCTAATCTCGTTTCGGACCTCCTTTTCCCCGGTGTAGTGCAGCAACTCGACATGACAGGAACTCCACAAGTCGTTGGAAGTCCTCTACAGAAATACTGAGCCGTTCTGCCTCCATAGCCGTCCATAACTGATAAACTTTTCCAGAGCAGAATTTTGTGCACGAACTGATCTCTTGATTATGTTCCATAAATGTTCAATGGGACTCATGTCGGGCGATGTGGATGACCAAATCAGTAGCTCGAATCGTCCAGAACGTTCTTCAAGTCAATTGCTAACAGTTGTGGTCCGGTGGCATGTGGCATTGTCATCCATTAAAATTCCATCGCTGTTTGGGAAAGTGAAATCCATGAATGGCTGCGTATAGTCTCCAAGTAGCCGAAAACAATCATTTCCATTCAATGATCGGTTCACACCATACCACAACATTATGGAGCCACCATCAGCTTGCACAGTGACTTGTTGACAACTTTGGTCCATGACTTTATGGGGACTGCGCCACATTCGAACCATACCACCAGCTCTTACCAACTGAAGTCGGGACTCATCTGATCATATCACGGTTTTCCAGTCGTCTACGGTCGAGCCGATATGACCACGAGACCAGGGGAGACACTACAGGCAATGTAGTTCTGCTAGCAAATGTACTCGAGCCGGTCGTGTACTGCCACAGCTCATTAATACCAAATTCCGATGCACTGCCCTAAGGGATACTTTCATTCTATGTCCAACATTGATTTCTGTGGTTGTGTCACTCAGAGCTGTTTGTCTGTTAGCACTGACAACTTCTCAAACATCTCTGCACTCCGTCCTTAAGTGAAGGCCACCAGTCACTGCGTTGTCCGTTGTGAGAGGTAAAGCCTGAAATTTAGTATTCTCGAGACACTGTACTCTTGACACTGTGGATCTCGGAATATTGAATTACCTAACGATTTCCCGGCAACGGCCTTGCCGCAGTGGATACAACGGTTCCCGTGAGATCACCGAAGTTGAGCGCTGTTGGGCGTGGCCGGCACTTGGATGGGTCACCATCCAGGCCGCCATGTGCTGTTGCCATTTTTCGGGGTGCACTCAGCCTCGTGATGCCAATTGAGGAGCTACTCGACCGAATAGTAGCGGCTCCGGTCAAAGAAAACCATCACAACGAACGGGAGAGCGGTGTGCTGACCACAATCCCCTCCTATCCGCATTCTCTTCTGAGGATGACACGGCGGTCGGATGGTCCCGATGGGCCACTTTTGGCCTGAAGACGGAGTGCTTTTTTTTAACGATTTCCGAAATGGAATGTCCCCTGCGTAGGAGACCTTTTTACATTAATCACATGAGTACATATGATAGCTCCGCCGATGTTTTTCCCTTTTATACCTTGTGTCCGCGATGCAGCTACCATCTGTGTGTGGGCACACCGCTATCATCTGATAGTGCTGTCGCGCCTCTGGACGGATACTGACTACTAACGTTTGACAGCACTGACCTGCCACCACCTCCAGACGCTGTAGGCGGTCCTGGTGTATCTCTCCCGGACGCCTGTTCCATTGTCGGGAAACCGTATCTTCGCATCCAGCAGACTCAACACCATTCGCTGCAGTCGCCTCCATTGCGCCACGAACGACACCAACTACCAACATAACACGGCGTATTAGATAATATCTAAACACTAGCAATTATAACCAGTCTGCAATAAATAGATGATAGAATACAAGCAGTCTTCAAATATGATGCATTAGCTAGAAGCAATAAGGGTCTAAGTGTGTCCAGTGTGTGACACGACAGACTGAAAAGTGCTCCGAGGTGGCTCGGGACTGGGTTTTGTTTGAGCACACGGCCGTTTGTATAGACGCCGCTGTGATTTATATTTTTTTTTTTAATTTAAAAAAATTAAAGTTTTTTATTTGTGGCTTTGGGTAACGAATAGTGCCATATTAATGTAATTACAATTTCTACAGTAGAATAACAAAAGTGGTTCGATGTACAAATGTAAGTTCTTAATATAAAATACAAACATTTTTCGGGGAGTTGTTCCAGTAATATTATCAATACTATTGACGTATGGTCCCAACAGGACCACGCGAGGTACAATCAATGGATGTCGTGTTTGATGGCTTGCCTTTCTTAGTCTCCAAATTTGTTTCATCCTTTCAGAATGAAGTCTCTTTCTCTCATCAGACCACGGTGTTCTAAACCGTTTACTAATTTCCCTCTGACCGACTATCCAAATACATACCTTTTGTCTGAATCTATAAAGCCTGCCTGAGTTATACCGGCTATTTTAAGATCATCGTTAATTTCAGCGATCCATTTAATTGGCTAGGTCTGCCTTTGTAGAATTCTGCTGTTTGTTTTGTCAACCTAGTGGGTGCCATTCTTTTAATGTTCCCATAAAATTTAAGTCTTCATTTTCTCATGTCACCCTGTATGACAATGCATTCTTCTATTTCCTTATTGCTTCTCGGCCTATAAGTTTCTTCATCGGTAATTTTGGGGTCTAATATTTTCCTAATAATCTTTCTTTTGAATTTCTTCAGTATCCCTCTTTCTGTTTCAAATTAAAGTTTCTGCTCCGTAAACACAATCAGGTATTATTACAGTGCTATAATGCCCTAGTTTACTGAAATTAGAACGTGATTTCTTATTATAAATATTTTGTGTTAATCCGAATGCAGTTGCCAATTTTTGACAGCGAACTTCAGGAACATGTTACAATTTATTTCAGTACGCACGCACCCGTGTTGACAGCTGACGGTACTTACGGATTCCACGGCATTGCCTTAGTTAGTAGCTGGTGTCCCTCTTGCCATGGAAATTCATAATATCTTTGAGTAATGGTGTAACGCATATCGTCTCCTTAGTTATCAAGCTGATGACCAACCGACTGTCTTTGGCACATTTACGTTTACCAGAAGGCAGCTCACGTTTAAACGAGCACTGTCAATGGGTGGTCACTGTTTATTTCGTCGTCTTTTAACATCAAATTTCTTCGGTGTTTTCTCAAGGACTAGACTCTTACTACATGTTCTTCCTACAATATAAACAGTTCTCACGGCCACTGCTTACCAGTAACGTTATCCAAGAGACAATAGGCGTGGCTACAGCCATTTTAACCTCCGGCAGGCGAGCGGTATTTAGCAATATTCTCGACGCCTGCACAGATGGACCTGCTCCACGCCAACGGTTCCTGCAGTCATCAAGGGCGTACCAGATGCACTTTGTGACTACATTATTCTATTTTAGTGCCCGTTCCGATTGTAACTAAGCCATTAAGTTATATTCTACTCCACAGGTTGTAAGATCTGAAGGTGATTTCTTAAAAGATCGAAAGCGGCCGTTTAAAAATAAAAATTAACATCTTAAACGCTACCACGAGCGTGTATGCTGAAATATATTATAAAATAAAAACACTAAAAGAGAAACACCAGACAATTACAGACAACCAGCTGTAGCTATAACAGTACCAAGATAACGTCAGAGCAGTTTTCACAATAGAGCAACGATAAAACTGTGAAGTACAAGGCAGGTTCGTTATACAAATTAAAAACACAAAATTACGATCCAGGGTTCCCAATGGATCAGTCCCAGAGGAGGACGACATCCACACGGACGTGTAACTAAAGGATGGGTAACGACGTCTTTTCCAAGGTAAGTTCTTAACGCAAAGTAAAAACACTAACAGATGTCCCAGTTTCGAACCGGGCTGGTTCCATAGAATGACAGGATCCACACATCATACACTACTGGCCATTAAAATTGCTACACCAAGAAGAAATGCAGATGATAAACGGGTATTCGTTGGACAAATATATTATACTAGAACTGACATGTGATTATATTTTCACACAATTTGGGTGCATATATCCGTAGAAATCAGTACCCAGAACAACCACCTCTGGCCGTAATAACGGCCTTGATACGCTGGGGCATTGAGTCAAACAGAGCTTGGATGGCGTGTACAGGTACAGCTGCCCATGCAGCTTCAACACGATACCACAGTTCATCAAGAGTAGTGACTGGCGTATTGTGACGAGCCAGTTGCTCGGCCACCATTGATCAGACCTTTTCAATTGGTGAGAGATCTGGAGAACGTGCTGGCCAGGACAGCAGTCGAACATTTTCTGTATCCAGAAAGGTGCGTACAGGACCTGCAACATGCGGTCGTGCATTATGCTGCTGAAATGTAGGGTTTCGCAGGGATCGAATGTAGGGTAGGGCCACGGGTCGTAACACATCTGAAATGTACCGTCCAATGTTCAAAGTGCCGACAATGCGAACAAGAGGTGACCGATACGTGTAACCAATGGCACCCCATACCATCACGCCACCTGATACGCCAGTATGGCTATGACGAATACACGCTTCCAATGTGCGTTCACCGCGATGTCGCCTATTCGGATGCGACCATCATGATGCTGTAAACAGAGCCTGGATTCATCCGAAAAAATGACTTTTTGCCATTCGTGCACCCAGGTTCGTCGTTGAATACACCATCGCAGGAACTCCTGTCTGTGATGCAGCGTTAAGGGTAACCGCAGCCATCGTCTCCGAACTGATAGTCCATGCTGCTGAAAACGTCGTCGAACTGTTCGTGTAGATGGTTGTTGTCGTGAAAACGTCCCCATCTGTTGCCTCAGGGATCGAGACGTGGCTGCACGATCCGTTACAGCCATGCGGATAAGATGCCTGTCATCTCGACTGTTAGTGATGAAATGCCGCTGAGATCCAGCACAGCGTTCCGTATTACCCTCCTGAACCCACCGATTCCATATTCTGCTAACAGTCATTGGATCTCGACCAACGCGATACGATAAACAGCAATGGCGATAGGCTACAATCCGACCTTTATCAAAGTCGGTAACGTTTCACCGGGCAACGCCGGTCAGCTGCTCTTTGTGTATGAGAAACCGATTGGAAAATTTCCTCATGTCAGCACGTTGTAGGTGTCGCCACCGTCGTCAACCTTGTGTGAATGCTCTGAAGAGCTACCCATCTGCATATCACAGCATGTTCTTCCTGTCGGCTAAATTTCGCGTCTGTAGCACGTCATCTTCGCGTTGTAGAAATTTTAGTGGCCAGTAGTGTATATTCACACAGGGGTCCAAAACCAAAGCAACAAACTGCTATTTCCCCGTCCTGTGTCCAATTCATGATACAACTTTACAAACTGTCAACAGATGTCGTTACAATCGTGTTCTGCACGGAAGATGGCATTCCGATCAACGGACAACCACGCCAACAGTTACGTCAGGGCACATATCATGCGGGTAATGTTTGCAGTTTAGTCCCACACCCACAATCGCTGCGTACAGTCACAGACAATGCAGTATGACAGAGAGAAGACGCCTACAGGCTGTCTGCTGTGAAAGGACGTAAGAAAAATGAAAACAGGAGAGTCGCAAACTGATGTGGCCGGTTTGCTTAATGTGAATCGTTCTGTTGTTTCTCGGATGAGGCTACAGTTCATAGAGACCGAAACTGTATCCTGGAGACCAGGACAGGGCCGACTCCATGTGACATCAGAAAGAGTGGACCGCTATTTGGCTGTAAGGACACGACGGTACCGCCTTAGTACTGCACTGCAACTGTTATCTGACCTCGCAGCATCCTCTGGACGTGTTGTATCAAGCAAATGGTGTAGAAAAGGCATCGACGGACTGGCCTTTATTAACGGCGACATGCTGTATGTGTGCCTCTGACGCGTCTTCACAGAAGAGAACGTATAGAGGGGAGACGTCACCTTGCCTTGTGGACGACTGAACAGTGCGTCAATGTTCTTTTCACAGATGAGTCCCTACTTGGTCTGGAGAGCGATTCTTGCTGGATCCGCATCTGGAGGGCACGGGGAACACGATTTCAGGACCCAAACATTGTGGAAAGAGACCGATATCGAGGAGGATCTCTAACATTGTGGGCAGAGATTCTATGACCACTCGAACACCCATTTATGAAATTTTACAGGCGAATCAACAAGATTTAACTGCTTTAAGGTGCAGTGAGGCGATTTTGGGATCACATGCGCTACGAGCCTTGCAAATGGCCTCTTACAGCGCGAACAACACTGGTGCAGATATGTTTAGGCTGTCTGTAACAGTATATTTACGTGTTCCTTACCCGATCGGAATGGAAAAAGCGCCATAATTGTTTAAATACTCAACACACAGCGATCTATTTCCGGACACATTCTCTAAATAAACTATATTCCCGGATTCGATTCCCGGCGGGGTCAGGGATTTTCTCTGCCTCGTGATGACTGGGTGTTGTGTGATGTCCTTAGGTTAGTTAGGTTTAAGTAGTTCTAAGTTCTAGGGGACTGATGACCATAGATGTTAAGTCCCATAATGCTTAGAGCCATTTTGAACCATTTTGAAACTATATTCCAGACACCGCCTTGTATTCTATAAACTGTTTATAAACAATATGCTATACACTGCAGTCGGTCTACCACAAAATCACCAATCGTCTGAGTCTTCGTCCCACATATGTCAAGGTGGGGGAGGAGGAGGGGGAGGTCTGTGAGGTTCCCCAGAGTGGCAGGAGTTAATTAATTGATCGATTTAATTAATTAGACAATCAAATTGATATGTATAATGTGCTAGTATCGACGAGGGGAGTTCCCAAAGGGGTGGGGAAGCAGTATTCTGAGGAGAAGGGGCAGGGGGGGGGGGAGGAGAGGTGTGTGATATGGAAAACGAATTAATCCAACAATAGGCTAAAGACCTGTCAATCAGAAAGACGGATTTTCCCCAGGTGGTCATAACCAACCTAGCAGAACAATAGGTGAAGGTCAAAAAAGAATAACAGGTTTGCTCCTGAATGTATATTTGCTCCTGATGTAGGCAACCTGCAATGTGAGGCCATGCTCTCTTTGCCTTACTATTCAAGTAACTTATATGTATTATTGACAATAACCATGCATTTATCCCTGAGAAAAAATAATGCTGGACCACAATGCTAGCTTATCAGGAAATACAATCACAACCAACTACAACCGAAGCCTTAAGCACAAACCAGGTAGTCAACACATGTAAATAAAATATTCTACACTGACACAACAAGCTAGAATACAGTCAAGGATATACTATTACAAAACTTATCTCTATGTCCCATCACTGTGTCTTTTCGATTCAGTTGGAGTTGTAACATAATCAGAGCACACCACAGTGTCATCAAGCCTATTCAAATCAAGTACTGCTATTTGAGTACTCCTCTACCAATACATGTGCAACATGGCGTCACAGTGTTTTGACAGTTCAAATCCTTCTCACACACTAATGCTGTAGAATACTCAGTATTGTAGAACATTCAGTATAATGTCATTTATTGAAACTGAACTACACTTCTCGAACAATCACTACATACACAAAAAAACAAAATAATATGTAGACGACCATTAATCAAGAGTGTCGGTGAGGTCCGTCAGAGCTGGTCCTAGCTGGCGAGGAACTGGCTGTACTGCTGCTGCGCTGGCCTTATAAAGCCGGGGGAGGTCGGTGGAGTACTCCAACTTTCCCTGTATCTGTGAGGCGACCTCTGTAGAAAAAAGTTCGCATTAGTCTCTAGCAAGTTCTCTTTGTTTTGAAGAATTGTTTTCCTCTTGGTTGCGCCTGCCACTGCTTGTGTATGTTTTATGGTACATAGGGGTCTGCATGGCAGGGGCCGTCTGTGGCAGACGTAATAAATGCCAGCACAAGTGCAGTTCTGGGGACACTGAATGGCACAAATCACTCTTATGCCCTGCTTTAGAAACGTCATAATCGAAACCCCCTTGCACTTAATTTCGATGCCCCAGCAAAACGATATCTGCGTGGCATCCGCCCACACCCAATCAGCGATCAGCAGGTTGGAAATTAGTTGGCGCGCAGATACCCTTAGGTTGGCTCACCTTCACAAACCACGAGAAGCCGCAGGTGCAGATGAAGAAAACCTCACGGAAGACTTCGGGGTCGGTTGGCGTGTCGATGAGCATCTGGACGGCAGTGAGAGAGCAGATGGCAATTTCGGTGGTGGCGATGAAGATGGCGCCCAGCAGCCGGAAGCCCGGCCTGCGTCCGCCAGGGGGCCTCCAGACCCCAATCCACGACAGCGCCACCGAGCTGGGACCGAGCAGCTCTTGGCTCTGGCGAGCCGTGTCCGCCATCCCAAGCACCAGTAGGGCCGCCAACGGATCTACAATGGAACAGGGGTGCAGTAAAGTGACAGACGAAACGCCGTAATCACTGTTGTAGTTTATACACTAACTTACACTCTGAAGAGCCAAAGAAAGTTGTACTCCTGCCTAATATCGAATAGGGCTCCGCGAGCATGCAGAAGTGTCGCAACACGACTTGCAATGGACTCGGCTAATGTCTGAAGTAGTGCTGGAGGAAACTGACACCATGAATCCTGCAGTGCTGTCCATAAATCTGTAAGAGTACAAGAGGGTGGTGGTCTCTCCTGAACAGCACGTTAAATGGATATGCTGAATAATGTTCATGTCTGGGTGGTTTGGTGACCAGCACAAGTGTTTAAACTCAGAAGAGTGTTCTTGGAGCGACTCTGTAGCAATTCTGGACGTGCGTGGTGTCGTACTGTCTTGCTGGAATTGCCCAACTCTGTTGGAATGCACAATGGACATGAATGGATACAGTTGATCACACAGGATGCTTACATACTGTGTCACTTGTCAGTGCCGTGTATCTAGACGTATCCAGGGTCCCATGTCACTCCAGCTGCACACACCCAACACCATTACAGAGCATCCATCAGCTTGAAGAGCGCTCTGCTGACATGCAGGCTCCATGGATTCATGAGGTTGTCATCATACCCGTACACGTCCATCAGCTCGATACAATTTGAAACGAGACTCCTCCGAGCAGGCAGACATCAACAGTCCAATGTTGGTGTTGACGGGCCCAGGCGAGGCGTAAAGCTTTGTGTCGTGTAGTCATCAAGTATACACGAATTGGACTTTGGCCCGAAACCCCATATCGATGATGTTTCGTTGAATGGTTCGCACGCTGACACTTGTTGATGGTCCAGCATTGAAATCTGCAGCGGAAGGGTTGCGCTTCTGCCACGTTGAACGAGTCCCTTCAGGCGTCATTGGTCCCGTTCTTGCATGATTTTTTCCTGGCCGCAGTGATGTCGGAGGTTTGATATTTTACCAGATTCCTGATATTCACGGAACATTCGTGAAATGGTCATACGGGAAAATTCCCTCTTCATCGCTACCTCGAAGATGCTGTGCCCATCGCTTGTGCGCCGACTATAATACCACGTTAAAACTCATTTAAATCTTGATAACCTCCCATTGTAGCAACAGTAGCCATCTAACAACTGCGCCAGACACTTGTTGTCTTATGAAGACGTTGACTGTTTGCCCATCTCTGTATTTGAATACGCATGTCTATACCAGTTGCAGTGTATGATGCAGCTCTACACTCTTTCCTGCGTCTGACTTACCAACACTTCATATTTGCTCCACACTGCACATGTGTTTAAAAATATAGTCCGCACGCTACCGTGCGGTGCGTGACGGAGGATAACGCCTACCGGTACTAGTCATTTCCTTTCCTGTTCCTGTTGCAAATACAACGAGGGAAAAACGGCTGCCTATTTATCATCGTACAAGCTCTAATTTCTCGTATCTAATCCACGCGATCCTTACGTGAAATGTATGATGGTAGCAGTAGAAAATTTCCGCATCGGCTTCTAATGGAGGTTCTCTAAATAGTGTTCCTCGAAAAGAATGTCGCCTTCCCTCCAGCCATTCCCATTTAAGTTTCCAATGGATCTACGTAATACCTGGGTGTTGTGCGAAACTTCCGATAACGAATCTAGTATCCCGCCTGTGAATTGCTTCTACGTCTTTGTTTAATCCGACCTCGTGCGGATCTCAAATACTCGCACAGTGGTCAAGGATAGATCGCAGTATACGCGGCCTTCTTTACAGATGAACCACGGTTTCCCGAATTTCTCTCAGTAACTCGAAGTCGACTATTTGCCTTCCCTATCACAATCCTTACATGCTCGTTCCATTTCAAATCGTTTTGCAACGTTACACCCAGATATCTAAACGAAGTGACTGTATCAAGAAGCACACTTCCAATGCTGTATCCGAACATTAGAGGTTTGTTTTTTCTTCTCATTCGCATTTACTTACATCTTTCTACATTTAGAGCTAGCTACCACTCAGGACAATGACTAGAGGTTTTGTCTGAGTGATCTTGCATCCTCATACAGTCACTCAACTTTGACCCCTTCCCATACATCATAACATCATCAGCAAACAACTGCATATTACTGCCAACCCTGTCCATCACATCATTTGTTCATATCGAAAATAATAAGTGTCCTATAGCTTTTTCCTGGGGAGCGCCTAACGATAATCTTGTCTCTGATGAATACTCGGCATCGAGGACAACATGCTGGGTTCCGTTACTTCCTCGGACCGCCTTGCTATGATAAAGTCTAGGTCTCCCTTTACAGTTTTCACATTCCACTCTTTCCTCCGTTAGCGAAGTGTTTCTCATTGCTTCAGGATGCGTCCTGTTAGCATGTGCCCCATTATAGGGAGACTATGACAACTTTTCTCCTCAGTTCGAGTCGGTGCATCTTCATTGCAACTACCAATTCAATCTGCAGCATTCCTCTGTGGCACAGCGTTTCATAAGCATCTATTCTTTTCTTGTCTTTACTCTATTTCTTTAGTTTCCATATATGGTAACACTCTACACCAACACTAAGCGCCTTTTGTTGTGTTGTCTACAAACGTACATGACGCATTACGAAGCCAATGCACCTCATGCCCCGTATGTTCACTGATGACTAACAGGAGCATCGCATAGTTTATGCGAGTCCACCTATCTGTGGTACATAGGCTTCAGTCACTAATATATGACTTGTATATCCAGTACATCTTTCGGACGGATGGGAAGCATGCTCGGATGACCGAGGCGGTGACCACTCGTAGTATGTGGGAGATCCGGGTTTGAGTCCTGGTCTGGCATGTATTTTTACCAGTTGCCATTGACTCATTTCAATGCCCTCTGCAGCTAATGTCTTTGAAAACCTTTGAACTGCCATCACTAACTGTCGACACTGGAATAGGTTACACTTTAAAGTAGTAACGAAGGAAGGAAGGAAGTAAGGCCCTTTGGCTATGGACGTCGTACGAGACGGAATACAAGCTCGGATTGTGTCAAGGATGGAAGGATGGGGAAGGAAATCGACTGTGCTGTTTCAGAGAAACCATCCTTGCATTTGCCTAGAGCGAGTTAGGGAAAGCACCTTAAAATGGTAAATGTGTAGGTAGCAAAGGCGCTTCCAATAACGTCACGCAAGTTATGAAATACACTCATATTCTAAAAACCTTATTTCACTGAAATAAAGTTGCACTTTACACTCGACAGCAAAGGGATAGGGCCACTGTAGACGAAACGGCAGAAAATTCAGACCATTTGGCAACGGCAGCAGAAAATCTGATCCTGGGTTTGAAGTCAGAGAAAGCGAGGCATATAATTACGAAATGTGACATAGCTGACGTTCACTCTGAAACTTCCTATGCCCCAGGTCTCAGGATTGTTTAGTTTCTGGGAAAGTACGCCCTAGTACGCCTGCTGCCTATGAGACAGATTGTGCATCAGACTGATGGTTCGAAAAGCGGCGACAGCAGCTGGATATCAAGACACAGGCTGTAACTGGTATGCTGTCTGGAGTGGCCGAGCGGTTCTAGGCGCTTCAGTCTGGAACCGCGCGACCACTGCGGTCGCCGGTTCGAATCCTGCCTCGGGCATGGATGTGTGCGATGTCCTTAGGTTAGTAAGGTTTAGGTAGTTCAAAGTTCTAGGGGACTGATGACCTCAGAAGTTAAGTCCCATAGTGCTCAGAGCCATTTGAACTACTTTTTTGTAACTGGTAACGCGCAGATATTTTTTATGTGGAACCCTAATACGTGTGTTGGTTGTTTTTCCTCTGCGTCGAACCGTCTTCCCGGGAACATGCCACATAATTTACTACGTGATTTTTTCTGCACGGTCATAACGGGATCACTAAATTAACTACCATTGTCACTATAGACTGCCCGTTTTTCTTCCACGCGTCCACACTTCAACACCTGACTTGCCGCCCAGGGGAAAATAATTATTAATGGCGTGCTCTTGCCACATGTAGTTGGGGGTACTACCCAATCTAAAAAACAAAGACTTATAATAGCCAGAATTTTTATTCTGAGGTTCTGGTGTTCAGCACACCGTCGTGAGTCACCAATAGGAATTTCTGCACGTATACCCATTATAGTCTGTATATGAAGCACGAAGGCAATAAAACGGCTTTTGTTTAACTGTTTAATACAAAACAGCTGCAAATGAAAGTCATATTACACGCAGAATTTTTTTGCTAAAATGTTCGTCTTTTGCAAAATGAAATCATAGGTTTACAAGTTTTTAAATGCAGATTGATGCTAGAAACTTGGCAGCCGCAGGTATATGGATTCATACCATCATCGGGAGCACTCTCTCGTCAATTTTCTCGACATCTATTAGTTTTTTGTGTGGTGTGGTGATCCGAATAAGCAACCTTTTTTATCTTACCAACGAACCAATTCACCAGAAAGAAAACGACCATGGTATTTAGAAGAATGTTTACCCCCACTAACAGGCTTGAGAGTAACGAAATAGCTGGCCTTACTGCATGTAGCCTACCCTGTTATTCGAATAGTTCTGCATTTCAAAAAATAGCGAAAGATACTTCGTCAGAAGAGATTTCGAACCGCTGAAATAAATTTATCGGGGAATGATTCTCAAATTACCAAGAAAATAAATGTTGGGATAGTGATTCTCAAAAGAAGGAACCGAACTTTAGTTCCTCCTCTTTACCCCCCTGCCCCCCCCCCTTTGCCACCTCTCTCTCTCTCTCTCTCTCTCTCTCTCTCTCACTGTTTCTCCCTTTAACTCTGCCCTCCCAAAACTAATAAAAAATATCAAGTGGATTTCGTTTAGATTACCCTTTTCCTCTTAATTAGCAATCTCCCCCTCCTTCCACTCTTTTACTTTCGTTCTCTGTCATTAATCCCGAAATCTACGAAATAGTCCAATCTTAAATGGTCTGTTTCGTAACTCACTCTTTGTTCTCAAAACTTTCACGCCTTGTATCCTTTTCTCCCAATCATAAATGGAGCTATGACATACTGAGGCGTCGCAGCTAGGGCGCGATTGCGAATTTGTCTATTAAAGCTTTCTTGTATGAATGTATGTGAGCTCCAGTGTAAGCAGTCAGAATCTTATTCGATCTGGAACGGGCGAGCTGTGTCCTGCAGACATGCGTCATGAGCATGTGGCGTGACTGCAGCGTGTGAAAGTAGCGGAGAAGCGGTTACAGAGTAGTTACATTCTCTGGAACTATAAAAATTAATCACTGATCTAGAAATAGCGTGAGGAACTTCATATTAGGTACATAACCTTCTGTTGTGTAAAGGAACAATCTTTCAAAATCTGAAGACAATAACTGTCATAATTTGGAAGTTAAAAAAGGAAAAGTCAGTAAAAAACGTGACTATCCACGACACTTAAAAAACTAATTCAATATATATATATATATATATATATATATATATATATATATATATATATATATATATATATATGTTAATAGTTCACCAACTGTGACTATTTGAAAAGATATGTTAACACCTTCAGTGTTTAGATTCAAATTTGTAAAGTTCTCATTTTAGAAATCCTTTCGTAATTATGTGTTAGGGTGAGTGTGAAAGAGAGTACTTGTGTGAGTGTATGTGGGACATTCGCAAATATCAGAGATTTTCAGTTTGTAATTCTCTATAGGAACTTGCAAGTGTTCCAGCTTTGTATCGTTGGAACGAATCCACCAGTGGTTCTCCTACTAGTGGAGACGGATCTCCAAGTATGTTTGAATATGTAAGAGACAGCCAGGACGTTCGCGAATATATAGTTAAATTCCAGACGTAAAGTACAGCTTAAGGTTTATTTCATTTTATTTGTTTAACAAGAGAGTTTTGAGTTGCTTATTTTAATGACATCAATGAGCTGAGAGCAGTGGTTGGTTCTTGCTAGATTTTGGCGCGAGCCGTGCCCTGAAAGTCAGTTCTGATTGTCCGTAATTCTGCACAGCCAATAAGAGGTGAGACGGTTTGCCACTAAACGCTTGAGATAGAGGGGCTTGCAGAGGCAGAGAGGAGGAGGAGCCGGTGGACTAGCTTTCGAAGGAGCCGGTCCTGCTGTAAGTGTCCGAACGCATTATGTGTAAAATGAAGTGACATTGTGTCTTCGGCGTTTCGGTACAGTGGTAAAGGTAGCTGGTGTTTACCATTAACTATTTGCGAAATTTAAAGAGTCGAGAGATACTTTGCTCTGGAGAAAATCACGTGTGTAAGCTTTGGACTAAAAGTGTGGCGGTACTAAGTAAATTTTTGTTTACTGAGTGTTTATGGCAAGCTAAAACTTTATTTAAAGACAACCTCTGACTGCCGAGTGCCAAAGTAAATGATTTCGGAATTGGATAGGAAAAGCTCTGGCTGTTTGTGTGTGACGAGGTCTGTGAACAGGAACTTTAATGATTTAAACACATGTTGCCTGATGATCTTGGTTAATAGCAATTAAAAAAATCGTAATGCAAGTTTAAAAGGACCTTTGAACTTAGAAATTGGAACAGCAACCCATTTCCGATTTATTCTTTAGAGTTCACAAGACTATTTTCAGTTTTTTGTACTTATAGCGGCCTACGACGTGTAGTTATGAAATCTCAGTTTCTTCACCACTGCTTTTCTGAGATCTCTTAAGTAGATGCAGTCAGGGGTTACGTGTGCAGATCTGCAGCAGTAGGTGGACAACACATGTTGCAGAACCTCCCCCTGCGGGTCCGGGGATTAGAATAGGCCCGAGGTATTCCTGCCTGTCGTAAGAGGCGACTAAAAGGAGTCCCTCCCCCTCAAGAGGGTAGTTAGCGCCTGCGTCCGGAGACGGACGGTTCCACGACCTCTATTTGCGGTCATTTTGCTTTTTCACTTCTCGTTTCTTCCTTCCTTTGGTTTGCTCTTCTCCACCTCACTGTCTTCCTTACTCTTTCCCTTGTCTTCTTCTCCTTGCCATCTCATTGCCTTCTTCTCCTTGCCTTCTCATTGCCTTCTTCTCCTTGCCTTCTCATTGCCTTCTTCTCCTTGCCTTCTCACTGCCTTCTTCTCCTTGCCTTCTTCTCCTTGCCTTCTCTGGTCTCCGCCTCGGCGTTTGAGACAGTCTGTCCTCTCTCTCCCTCTCTGTCTTCTTTTTCCTCTTCTTCCTTCCTCCCTGTGCGTGCCTGAAGGCCGACCCTCGCGTTCGCACGCGTAGCCGGTGACGGGGTAACGCGTAATTCCCCGCCCTGGGTAGACAGTAAGGCACGCACGTACCCCCTGGTAAAGGCCAGGCCCAGGGAGGGGTGATTGCCTGAGCTGATACCTTCTGACCATGCCGATTGGTCCCTCCGTCTGTTTCTCGGGAGGTGTGACCTGAGGTGTAAACATTCACCTAAGGCGGGAGTGCCCTCTGAGAGGGTCCCCACAAGGAAGGAGCGCGCCATCGGAGACGCTGGCAATCATAGGGGATTCCTCCGCAATGGATTTCACTCCATCTCTCTCGACTTCTGCCCAAAAACGGAAACTTGACCAGCCACCAGTGACAAAAGTACTACCGCCTGCCCCACAGTTCCTCGTCGTTTCTCGATCTGAGGACGGAAATGATTTTTCCTCTGTCAACCCTTTCGTTATCCAGAAGGGCGTAGATGCCATAGCCGGATCTGTCAAATCTTGTACCAGGTTGCGTAACGGTACCTTGTTACTAGAAACTGAGAGCGCCTTTCAGGCACAAAAACTGCTTCGGGCCACCTGCCCCTTCATCAGCTTCTGCTAAGACGAAGACCACGAAGTCAGATGCACGGGCCTTCAAGAAGGAACCGTCCCATGCAGACTTCCTACGTACCTCGACCTCCCAGCCTTCGACCGGAACTTCCACCAAACGACCTTACAAGAAGGCTCATAGGAAGCACAGTTCTCCTTCTCCGCCACGGCGCATTTCTTCTCCTGCGCCACCCAGCGGTTGCCGCCCCAGGCCGTCATCCGTTTCGCCTGGCCGCACCGCTGGTAGCCGAACATCTGCCCGTTCACCGGCGGAGGAAGCTCCCCCTCCCGGCCATCTTCCCAAGATGACCGATGAACCTATAGACCCAATGGACGATGACTGTCCGCCTACTGATAGCGGAGACAGTGCTCGCTCGAAGCCAGGCCCTCAGCGGCCTTCGATGTGACCCCTTCTTTCATCTTCCTTTTTTTCTTACGATGGCACTTATTCACTGGAATATTCGCAGCATTCGCTCCAACCGAGAGGACTTGAAGTTGCTGCTCCGCTTGCACCGTCCGCTCGTCGTAGCCCTCCAGGAAACGAAGCTACGCCCATGCGATCAAATTGCCTTGGCACACTACACCTCTGTGCGTTTTGACCTACCCCCTGTGGTAGGTATCCCGGCTCATGGAGGGGTTATGTTGCTGGTCCGGGATGATATTTACTACGATCCCATCACGTTGCACACCGGCCTGCAGGCAGTTGCCCTCCGCATTACTCTCCCCACTTTTACATTTTCCATTTGTACCGTTTACACTCCGTCGTCGTCTGCCGTTACCAGGGCAGACATGATGCAACCTATTGCTCAGCTACCTGCACCATTTTTGTTAACTGGAGACTTCAATGCTCACCATCCCCTTTGGGGCTCTCCAGCATCCTGCCCGAGGGGCTCCCTGTTAGCAGACCTTTTCAACCAGCTCAATCTTGTCTGCCTCAATACTGGCGCCCCTACTTTTCTTTCAGAAACATCTCACACCTACTCCCATTTAGACCTCTCTATATGTACTCCCCAACTAGCACACCGGTTTGAGTGGTATGCACTTTCTGATACATATTCGAGCGACCACTTCCCGTGTGTTATCCATCTCCTGCAGCATACCCCCACTCCGTGCTCATCTAGTTGGACCATCTCCAAAGCAGACTGGGGGCTCTTCTCTTCCAGGGCGACCTTTCCGGATCAAACCTTCACAAGCTGCGATAGTCAGGTCGCACACCTCACGGAAGTCATTCTCACTGCTGCTGAATATTCCATCCCTCACCCTACTTCTTCTCCACGTCGCGTACCGGTCCCCTGGTGGACCGCAGCATGTAGAGACGCTTTACGTGCTCGTCGACGTGCTTTACGCACCTTTAAACTCCACCCTACAGTGGCGAATTGTATCAATTATAAACGATTACGTGCACAGTGTCGCCGTATTATTAAAGAAAGCAAGAAAGCCAGCTGGGCTGCTTTCCCAAGCACCTTCAACAGTTTTACTCCTTCTTCTGTTGTCTGGGGTAGCCTGCGCCGTCTATCTTCCACTAAGGTCCACTCACCAGTTTCTGGCTTGACGGTCGCGAATGACGTCCTTGTGGCCCCTGAGGCTGTCTCCAATGCCTTCGGCCGCTTTTTCGCAGAGGTTTCGAGCACCGCTCATTACCACCCTGCCTTCCTCCCCCGCAAACAGGCAGAGGAGGCTAGGCCACCCAACTTCCGCTCCTCGAATCGTGAAAGTTATAATGCCCCATTCACCATGCGGGAACTCGAAAGCGCACTTGGCCGATCACGGTCCTCCGCTCCAGGGCCTGATTCTATTCATATTCAGATGCTGAAGAACCTTTCTCCTGCGGGTAAAGGTTTTCTTTTTCGTACTTACAATCGCATCTGGATTGAGGGACATGTTCCCGCATGCTGGCGCGAGTCTATTGTTGTCCCGATTCCTAAGCTGGGGAAGGACAAGCACTTGCCTACCAGTTATCGACCCATCTCGCTTACCAGCTGTGTCTGTAAAGTGATGGAGCGAATGGTTAACTCTCGATTGGTTTGGCTGCTCGAGTCTCGACGCCTACTTACCAATGTACAATGTGGATTTCGTAGGCGCCGCTCTGCTGTTGACCATCTGGTTACCTTGTCGACCTTCATTATGAATAACTTCTTGCGGAAGCGCCCGACCGCGGCTGTGTTCTTTGATTTGGAGAAGGCTTACGACACCTGTTGGAGGGCGGGCATTCTCCGCACCATGCATACATGGGGCCTTCGCGGTCGCCTCCCTCTTTTTATTTGTTCCTTTTTAATGGATCGACAGTTCAGGGTACGTGTGGGTTCTGTCCTGTCAGACACCTTTCGCCAGGAGAATGGGGTGCCACAGGGCTCAGTTTTGAGCGTCGCTCTCTTCCCCATAGCGATCAATCCAATAATGGATTGCCTCCCAGCTGATGTATCAGGCTCCCTTTTCGTGGACGATTTTGCCATCTATTGCAGCGCGCAGCGTACGTGTTTCCTGGAGCGCTGTCTTCAGCGTTCTCTTGACCGTCTTTACTCCTGGAGTGTCGCCAATGGCTTCCGTTTTTCTGCCGAGAAGACGGTCTGTATTAACTTCTGGCGCTACAAAGAGTTTCTCCCACCGTCCTTACGACTCGGTCCCGTTGCTCTGCCATTCGTGGAGACAACAAAATTTTTAGGTCTTACATTTGACAGGAAACTTAGTTGGTCTCCACATGTGTCATATTTGGCTGCCCGTTGTACCCGTTCTCTAAATGTCCTCCGTGTTCTCAGTGGTATGTCGTGGGGAGCGGATCGAACCGTCCTACTTCGCCTATATCGGTCGATCGTCCGCTCCAAGCTGGATTATGGGAGCTTCGTATACTCCTCTGCACGGCCATCCATCTTACGCCGCCTCAACTCCATACAACATCGGGGTTTACGACTTGCGATCGGAGCGTTTTATACTAGTCCCGTCGAGAGTCTTCATGCTGACGCTGGTGAGTTGCCACTCACCTACCGGCGCGATATACTGCTTTGTCGGTATGCCTGTCGGCTACTGGCAATGCCCGACCACCCGTCTTATCGTTCCTTTTTTGATGACTCTCTCGACAGTCAATACGGGTTGTATGTCTCTGCCCTGCTACCCCCTGGAGTTCGCTTTCGTCGCCTCCTTCAACACCTTAATTTTTCACTCCCTGAAACCTTTCGAGTGGGCGAGAGCCACACGCCACCTTGGCTCCAGGCTCAGGTTCGCGTCCACCTTGACCTCTGCTCGCTCCCGAAGGAGGTTACCCCCGGTTCAGTCTACCACTCCCGTTTTGTCGAACTTCGTTCGAAGTTCATTAATATGACCTTCATTTATACAGATGGCTCTAAGACCAATGATGGGGTCGGGTGTTCTTTTATTGTCGGGGCACAAAGTTTCAAATACCGGCTCCATGGTCATTGTTCGGTCTTCATAGCTGAGCTCTTTGCCCTCTACCAGGCTGTTCTTTACATCTGCCGCCACCGACATTCTGCATATGTCATCTGCTCCGATTCCCTGAGCGCTATCCAGAGCCTCAGTGATCCGTATCCGGTTCACCCTTTCGTGCACCGGATCCAACGCTCTCTTCAGCAGCTGGTGGACGTCGGTTCTCCGGTTAGCTTTATGTGGGTTCCTGGCCATGTCGGTATCCCTGGGAACGAAGCTGCAGATGCCGCGGCCAAGGCTGCGGTCCTCCGGCCTCGGACAGCTTCTTGTTGTGTCCCTTCGTCAGATTGTAGCAGGGTCATTTGTCGGCGCATTTTATCGCTGTGGCATGCCGATTGGGCTACACTTACAGACAACAAGCTTCGGGCCTTGAAACCTCTTCCCGTGGCTTGGACGTCCTCCTCACGCCCTTCTCGGCGGGAGGAGGTAGTTTTGGCCCGGTTACGAATTGGACACTGCCGGTTCAGCCATCGCCATCTGCTGACGGCTGCGCCGGCGCCGTTCTGCCCATGTGGGCAATTGCTGACGGTCCGCCACATTTTAACGTCCTGTCCGGATTTTAACACCCTGCGTCTTGATCTTGGCCTGCCGTATACTGTAGAAGCCATTTTAGCGGATGACCAACGAGCAGCTGCTCGCGTTCTTCATTTTATCAATTTGACAACCCTCTCAAAGGACATTTGATTATGCTGTTTTCTTTTTTTTTAATCCTATGCCTGTCAGTCTGTCTTTTATCGTGTTTTCCGTTTCGTTGCTGTTTTAAACTTGTGACTCGCGGTGCATTCCTAACGTAGTCTGGGCGCTAATGACCGTTGAAGTTGTGCGCCCTAAAACCACAAAAAAAAAAAAAAAAAGTTGCAGAAGCGCCGTCGATTTGCGAAAGAGCGTGTTACGGCGCAGCACTTCTTCCTTGTGGTAATGTTTTTTCATTATTGTGTTTTGTGGTTACAACCTTCTTCGTATTCTTTGTCATCTCCCTCACTTCTTCCTTACCATCTCCCTCTTTCTCTCTCTCTCTCTCTCTCTCTCTCTCTCTCTGCCACCCTCCCCCCTCTTTCTCCCTTACTCTCATCATCTCCCTCACACACACACACACACACACACACACACACACACACGCACGCACACACATACGCGCGAATATAGGCTATAAGAGAGGTCTTAACGTTCAGAAAGACGCACAGCGTAGTGGTTAATTTCTGCAAAATCTCGGTTTCACTACACTTTTGTCGTCCATGGAGAATGAAGAAGTGATGTTTTGGTTACAATAATGATATAATGAACTCTAAATTAAGTTGCTGTGCGCGTGTGCGGTGGTTCAGCAACAGTTTCCGACTTTTGAAAGCCAGTGTAGTTATTTAGTGCAGAAGTAGAGTGCGCAATACATAAAAAGCAGGTGTTATTAACAGAAGGCAGCTTTATCACATAACGGACTAAGGTTTTTAGATCGCTTAGAAAGAAAAAGAACTTTATTGTTTCCACTAGAACTGATCTGTGTCATTGCTTGTGACTGCTGGCTTTTCTTGTTTTGAACATTGATCCTGAGAAGTTTCCTTTACTGATGGAATGGGATGTAATCAGATTGCTACAGAGCCGACAGTAGTATGTAGAGACGAGTTTTCATTCTTTTGTCACCAGCAAGTTATCTGAGTTAGGCATCACTATGTTATCATCTAAATTAGTGTTGCAAATTGTGAAACATAAATGTCTTTCGGAATTAATTCTTGATCATTTTATTTTCCAAAACTTTATGTAAAAGACATATTTAGCCTAATTCCTATTTAAAACATATCTCTGTTTTTTGTAAAGCTTCACTCTGTACCAGGACTTTTGTAGAATCATGAAATTGAATTATAACTTTACTTTTATTAAAATTTGGATGATACTGTATAATACAGTAATAGCATTTCCTTATGTATATCACTATGGTTACTTCTGCCAACTAAAGTTCACGTCGGCAGTAATCTGCAGCAGTTGTGCCAGTTAGTAATTTAAGTTAGCCGGCAACTGAATTTATTACTCTCAGAAAGCTCTAGATAATTTGTTTCAGCATGCAGCATTCAGTTTTGATTAGTGAATATATAAAAATATTATTTCAAACGGTGTTGGTATAATTGAATGGATATAGAAGTAATAAATGCCCTGACAAGTGCAAACATTTGTAGGGTTATTAATTTTAAAATGAAATCATGAGCAAAATTTGTCAAGCACTGAAGATAACTAAAAATAAAAATCAGTGGATTTGTGATGCTTTCTACGCTCAGTTATGCTCATGGACTAAATGTACGGATAAAATTACCTGAAAATC
The DNA here is from genome assembly GCF_023864345.2 of Schistocerca serialis cubense. Lineage (NCBI taxonomy): Eukaryota > Metazoa > Arthropoda > Insecta > Orthoptera > Acrididae > Schistocerca > Schistocerca serialis. Next base: position 149,426,469 of record NC_064645.1, read on the forward strand.
ACAAATTTAATATTTGTAGTGTTTAATAATAATAATAATAATAATACCATTATTATAAGTCGAAATTAGTAAAATTATTTCGGATTGTAATATCGTGGTAGCATGAGTAACCTAATATTTAGACTATCATGCTGAACGTTGTATGGCTGCAACCTTTCGAGCTTAAAAACGCGTTCTCTAATTTTTGTCTACAATAAATATCGAAGCGGAAAGTAATATTATCAGGTAGTAAGAGGAAATGATTATTTTGAATCTTAGGTTAAGCATTACTGTGTCTTTTATGGACAGTAGTGGAAACTACAAATTACTGTAACCAGTCACAATATATTTTCTAAGCATTTTGGAGCGCTCAACTTCCACGACCAAATGATCTGTGTGAATCAACGAGGCATGCAAATACTGTTTGTACGACATATGAAACTCTGTGGCACTGTCTACTAGCATAAGAGAAGAAAACGACAACTTTTTGTATATGAAATCAGCATTTTCCATGTTAAACCTTCTCCTAAAACTGTGCTTTGCTTTTTGTTTCCTGCTACCAGACATTGCCACAGATTATTGAAAAGTCGTACATTCAACGTATACATGCCTTAATAATCTAGATAAATCAGTGTAATGACGGAAGATTAAATCCTGCAAAACTGAAGAAGAATGTCAGTATGTTACAAATGATTCTAATAATTTGTAATTTCAAGTGAAAATGGATATTAGTGAATTTCATTTTCTAATATAGAATTAGACGTATGTCAGAAAACAATAGCGACAGGTATCGCAAAAAAATCATCGTACCTTTCAAGTGCTGCAGCTCAAAGATGTTAACGTACGATGGATGGGCGCTACTGCTCGCTGATGTCAGTCGACGTACGACCGAGCGAAATATCTGTGGCGAGGGGTAACGCACCTACAAATGTCTGCGTTGGTGTGCCTTCTCCCACTAAGTGCTGGTCTAAATAATTCCGTGTTGTCATTCCACAGATTTATGACAAATGAACACGTCCCAGCTAAGAACTTGCAAAGTACTGTGCTGTATTGATGGCTGACAAGCGGAGAGTTCAGGGAAACGTCATTCAAATATAGAATGACTCTTATTATTGAGCATTTCTGAGCCACTAGTCTGCTCGTTTCTGTTTCCAGTGACGGACAGCATTAATTTACCGAGTAAACACTGGAGTTTCGGCTATACTTACTAAGTAGTTCCACATTAACTTTTAAACAGCAATTACGTTTATTGTGGGTTCTGTCTCGTAACAAGCAGTCTTCATTATGATCTCCCGTAATTGGTGCTATTAATATTTACAACTGTGAGGAGCCACTGGTTTATCGCGTTCACATTTCCCTGTTTCTGACTTCTTTTTGTGTCAAAAGAATCTCTCTTCCTCTCTTTCTGCAGCTACAGTTTCACGCACGCACGCATTACTCATTAAAGACCCCGGCCAGCCTGAAACGCTCATTACGGAGCACTCCAACTCTGTTTAGAATTATCCCACATGTACCGTCTATACGATTTTGACTCTGATGATGTGGTTCATTCTGAATTAGGGTTTCTGAATTAGGGTTTTTTGACCAAATGGTTAACTCGGTACACGGTGCCAGTTGCAGGATGCGTATCTAGCGGATACCAGATAAGCAAAAATTTCATGTTCAAAGGTTCGTATGGTTATTGACTGAATATAAAAGTTTAATATGCTGTCATGGTGTACTCATTATCAGGTATAATCTTACGTAAAGTTCAGCACAGGAACACAAGTATTATATTTACTAAATATGTGTATAGCAATCCGTTTTCAGCCCACAAGTGGCCCATCGGGACCATCCGTCCGCCGTGTCATCCTCAGCTAAGGATGCGGTTAGGAGGGGCGTGTGGTCAGCACACCGCTCTCCCGGTCGTTACGATGGTTTTCCTTGACCGGAGCCGCTACTATTCGGTCGAGTAGCTCCTCAATTGGCATCACGAGGCTAAGTGCACCCCGTAAAATGGCAACAGCGCATGACGGCCCGGATGGTCACCCATCCAAGTGCCGGCCACGCCCGACAGCGTTTAACTTCGGTGATCTGACGTGAACCGGTGTATCCACTGCGGCAAGGCCATTGCCCAAATATGCGTATACACTGATGGGAAAAAAGTGCAACACCGAGGAGCTGTACGACTTTAACCCTTTGTTGCCTGACGGTACTTAAAAGTACCAGTAAGTTTTGACTCTAATTATTTTCTCGTGGTGCAGTTTCGTGATCTGAGAGCCTGTCGGTACGTAACAGTAACTCTGCTCTACTGTTTCATAAATGTTATTGTGCAATACATAGACCTCTCTGACGGTCAGAGCTTGAAATTGTTTTTCGCGTGCTGCTGTGAAAACAGAAGATTGTATGTGCTTGTTTCCATGGTGTTGCATGAATTTGTGCGCAGTTTATTGAAACTTCCGTTGAGTTTTCCATTGTACGTACTTACCTTCTTTTTTTTTATAATAGTTTGAAGCATTACGTTACAAGTGAATGAGATAAAGTGGAAAATACAAGGCGGACTTATTAGTACCGTCAGGTTGTGCGAACACTTTATTGTAGCAACAATGCATTACCTCTCACTAGTTGTTCTGTCCACTTTTTCTCACACAGAAATCGGTAAATTCATTTGCCTGTGGAACAATTAGAACAAACAGCAAAGGTTTGCCAGGGAATTTACCTAAAGAAAAATGTCTAAATCAAATCACAGAGTGTCATCTTTAGACCTAACAGTATTTCAATGGATGGAAAATAGAGTAGTAGATTTTGCGTCAAACTTCCATGGCACTGAACAGAGCGTAGTGACAAGAAAACAGAAAGGTGGAACTAGTATGTCTATACCATGTCCAGTTATTGTATGTGTTTACTATAAAAACATGGGTGGTGTGGATCATGCAGACAGCTTACATTCAACTTATGGTCTTGACAAGCGATCAAAGAAATGGTGGCACAGTCTCTTCTGGGGAGCAATAGAAATTGCTTTTGTCAATGCTTACGTTATTTTCAGTGATCTACATGGGGCACTGCCACTGCTGGAATTCAGGTGTGCTGTGGCACTAGGGCTAATGAATGAACAGCAAGTGCCAAATCTCAAAAAGAGAAACTCTGGTAAAGATGAAATAACTCTCCCAAAGAGAAGGAAGGATAACTTTTCTGTTCCGAAGGATGTACGTCTTGGCAACCGAGGAAACCATTTTGTAGTGTTCAGTTGTAAAAGAGGACGATGCGAAATGCGTGCGAAAAATAAAATTCAGTCGAGACCACATTTACAATGTAGTACATGTAAAGTGTATTTGTGCTGCAATGAGGAAAAGAACTGTTTCCTACAATTTGATGAGGTATCACTAAATATGTGATATGTATATACTGTCAAAAATGTATAGCTAAGTTACTATGTATTGTGAAGTTGCTGTAAAATAAATTTATGCGAAATTAAAAAAAAAAAAAAAAACATCAGAAATATCATATTTCGGTTAATTAATTTTCTAATGTAAAAATATTTAATATTTATGTGGAATAAGGTACAAGTTATAAAAATTGGAGCATTTTCCTGCGCATGCTGTGATTCTGTACATGGAGTCTGACGGTAGTTCTAAGTACCAGGAGAGAAAAAAGTTGTGAAAAATAAAATAAAATTTTACAAAAAATCCTACCATCATTTGAGGCCACAAGAACATAAATTCTGCAAAGAAAATGTTAAAAGGTAAATTTTTTCTTATGTCAGGAAACAAAGGGTTAATGAAAGTTGGTAGGTGTTTCAACGGCTGAAACGTGATGTCTGTTCCAATTCCTCGCCTGTTGCTTAAGAGTACCGCTAGTCCCACAACTATGAGGATGCAAATCAGGTTTGCTTTAACATTGTATAAGTCGTGCGCGTCAGTTATCCTTGAAATGTCTGCAGCTCGTGGGCTAGTGGCTAGCGTTGCTGCCTCTGGATCAATGGATCTCGAGTTCGATTCCCGGCCGGGTTGGTATTTTCTCTGCCCGGGGACTGGGTGTTTGTGTTGTCCTCATCATTCCATCATCAACATCATCATCATCATCATTCGTGACAGTGGCTCGATTCGATTGCGTGAAAAATTAGACTGTGTAAAAATTGAGATTGTGTTTAGCGCTGATGACCAAGCAGTTGAGCGTCCCACAAACCGAACATCATCATCATCCTTGAGATTAGACATAGTGAGTGATGTTACTCAGGAGCGCCTTCAAGGCGACAAAGACGCCGTTATCAACACCTCACTGAATTGGAACGAGGTCATGTAATAGGGCTACGAGAAACTGGGTTTTCCTTCCGCGATATTGCAGATAGGCATGGCAGGAATGCAGCCACTGTATATGACGGTTGGCAGCGATGGTCACGGAAATGTACTGATGCAAGAAGATCGGAATCCGGACGGCTACGAGGCACTTCCGAAAGGGAAGAGCATCGTGGTCGGCGTCTGGTTCCGTTGCATCGTACTGCATTTGTAACAGGAATTTGAGCAGCAGTTGTCACTACAGTGACACGATGAACTGTTATAAATGGGTTACTCGAAGGACAGCACCCTGCAAGAAGCCCTGTAGCGTTCATCCCACTGACCCCAAACTAACACCTTTTGACAAACTGCATATTTGCTTCTGTCTCAGGTTCTTCGGCCGACGTTCATCTAATGATTTTACTGACGTTTTGCCAGCACGTGTGCCTGGCATTGTCAAAGGTTCACACTCCATTGCCGGTTGCGAACTACTTTTTGTAACGCCTTTTGCTACCTCGGTGGTGTCAAGCGGGAGCTTAATGGAGGGCAGGGTGGAGCTCTGTTGTGCTTTCAGATGAAATCTGATTCTGCCTCGATGCCAGTGATGGCAGTTTGTTGGTTAGAAGGAGGCTAGTTTAGGACCTGCAACCAAGCAGTCTGTGTGCTAGCTACATTGGACCTGCGTCTGGAGTTATGGTCTGGGTTCAAAATGGTTCAAATGGCTCTGAGCACTATGGGACTCAACTGCTGTGGTCATAAGTCCCCTAGAACTTAGAACTACTTAAACCTAACTAACCTAAGGACAGCACACAACACCCAGCCATCACGAGGCAGAGAAAATCCCTGACCCCGCCGGGAATCGAACCCGGGAACCCGGGCGTGGGAAGCGAGAACGCTACCGCACGACCACGAGATGCGGGCTATGGTCTGGGGTACCACAGGAGCGGTCTCGTGGTTATCCCGTGCATCGTGACTCCAAAACTGAACATCAGACTTGTGATTCAACCTGTTTTGCTGCCAATTACGAACAGTGCTTCGGAAGGTACTGTCCATCAGAATAACGCTACCCCACATACCGCTGTTGTAATCCAGCATGCTCTATAGAGTGTCGACATATTGCCTTGGCCTCCTCGAAGACCAAATCTGTCTCCAATCGAGCATCCATGCCGCATCATCCGACGACAACTCCAGCGTCATCCACAACCAGCTTTACCCGTTCCTGTATTGAGCGACCAAGTGCAACAGGCATGGAACTCCGTCCCAAAAACTGACATCCGGCATGAACGTTTTCATGCTTGCATTCGACATTCTGGCGGTTACTCCGTTTATAAATGCTCCAGCATTTCACATTTTCAATGGCTTATCTAGCGCTTACATTAACCTGTGAATTTGCATTCTTAAGAACTTAAATATGTTTGCCAGACATGGTCTACAGTCCAGAGACTTGTTTGATGCAGCTCTCCATGTTACTCTATCCTGTGAAAGTGTCTTCATCTCCGAATAACTACTGTAGCCTACATCCTTCTGAATCTGCTTGCTGTATTCATCTCTTCATCTCGCCCTCTACGATTTTTTCCACCCACAGTTTCCCCCAGTATTAAACTGGTAATCCTTTGATGTCTCAGAATGTCTCCTACCAACCGATCTCTTCTTGTAGTCAAGTTGTGACACAAATTTCTCTTCTCTCCAATTCTATTCAATACCTCCTCATTAGTTATGTGATCTATCCATATAACCTTCGGCATTCTTCTGTAACACCACATTTAGAAAGCTTCTATTCTCTTTTTGTCTAAACTATTTATCGTCCGCGTTTCACTTCCATACATGGCTACACTCCATACAAATACGTTCAGAAAAGACTTCCTGACACTTAAATCTATACTCGATGTTAACAAATTTATCTTCTTCAGAAACGCTTTCCTTGCTATTGCCAGTCTACATTTTATATCCTCTCTACTTCGACCATCATCAGTTATTTTGCTCCCCAAATAGCAAAACTTATTTACTACTCTACGTGTCTCATTTCCTAATCTAATTCCCTCAGCATCACCCGACTTAATTCGACTACGTTCCATTATCCTCGTTTTGCTTTTGTTGATGTTCATCTTATATCCTCCTTTCAAGACACATTTCATTACTCTTCATTCATTAGTCTTTGATGATTCGTCCAGCTTTTGAGAATTACAGAACTTATTGTCATCCAACAAAATTTACACGTAATTTTAAATGTTTCGAAAATTTTTCTCGCTTATATTGCACCCAAAAGAATGAAGAACATCGCTTACACTGTTTTCGCTGTTCGTGCAGTAAAGCTCAAGCATCAGGCACGACGTTTTAATACATTACTTCTTTGTTACTATCTGTATTCGCTATACATTTTTCAGTCAGCATCTACATATACAACTAAATGCACCTTCAAAATTCTATCGTTATTCGAGACATAGTTCGCAAGATATGACGTTGTATACAAGGAATCCGATTCTTTAAAGAACTACGAGTGGAGGTTTACTTTTAAGATCTCGAACACTCACACAGCTTCTCTGTTTCATACCCTTCATAATTTGTCAAGCTACGTTCCAAGAGTTAAACATATAAAAGCGTGTTTCTTGAACAGGGAGCTCAGAAACGATAGACATCAAGATGTAGCTCAATCAAAAGCCATTCATAGGTTCCAAAGCATTCAGCCTAAATGTATCTGGAATCATAAATAATCCTTTGAAAGAGCAAAGCAACAATCCTGGAAACTCTCCAATAGAAGAAAAAATAGTTCTGAAAGGATGCGATTTTCCCTACTGGACATAGACGCCAGCGACGTAGCAGTCAACGGCAGCAAGCTGGCAGACTTCCGTCTTCGAATTACATCACGCACTTCCTGCACATACGGTGGAGGTCAACCTGCGTCAGACGAATATTGTCGTTCATGTGGAGGACGTCTGGCATAATTTAATTTCTGAAAAGCCGCACATGCTGTACTTCGTCAACTCTGTTGGAGATATATCTTTGACCACTAACGAAAGTGTGAAGCTCCATATAACTCTCCACACCAAGAGGCCACCATCACCCATCTGGTCTGCCTAATCGATATTTCTGCGACAGTACCTGATACCACTACTCTTCAGACCAATGTACGATGAGAATCATTAATGTACGATCAGAATCATTCTACAAAGGAACTGGAAGTCTCGTATTGTGGCACATTCTTCCTCCTTTCGTGGTGCAAATTAGACTTTTCGTACTCCATAATAAATGGATCCGTCTCTGCGCTGCTGTGTGTGAGACTCACACGCAGGGACACGAAAAAGTATCCCTACATCTTCGTATTGGAAGCCTTCATCTCTACACATATATATTTTTATACGCGATACGTTTCAACTGATGCATTATAAAAGGTATTATATCGAATGATAGTGATGTTTTACTAGGTCTTTAGTATTCACCCAAAATTTGGCCACAAGCGTCAGTGGCAAGAAGTAGAGAAGATGCAAAGAATCTACCTTTCGTTATAGGTTCATTTAGTAAGGCGTCACTGGTAGATTCTGCAAGAGAGGCATTTTGCACCGTACGTTCCTAAAGCAGTCAATATGTTGCTTCTTCCTAGATGTGTTTTCCGGAAAGCCCATCGGGATAATCACGGAGATGTGGGGCCTGCACAGGGGTTTGCTGCAGTCGTTCTCTCTGGTGCCCGCGGGGATGGGGGGGGGGGGGGGGGGGGGGGGGGGAGTTGGAGTGGGAAATTTGTGAAATATCACTGTTGCTCAAGGTACTTATTTCTTTACAACATTAGGTTCCCTGCGGTATGTAGATGAAAATGTAGATGTAGAACTGAACGTGTAGTGTGACTGCGACGGACAGAGTAAAAACCCTCACAAATGATTAAACAGTTCGTGAAACTCCATTAGTTTTGTAAATTGCAGCCATCGTCCGCTTTTGTTCGATCTGTTGTAAGGCATCGGGGTGCCTCAGTTTTACGTGTCGTGTCTTCCAGTCCCTTTTTCTCTCTGTTTTATCACCGCCACCACAATAGAAGTTCAAATGTTAAAATGTGTGTGAAACCATATGGGACTTAACTGCTAAGGTTATCAGTCCGTAAGCTTACACACTACTTAACCTAAATTATTCTAAGGACAAACACACACACCCATGCCCGCACCCATGCCCGAGGGAGGACTCGAACTTCCACCGGGATCAGCCGCACAGTTCATGACTGCAGCGCCGTAGACCGCTCGGCTAACCCCGCGCGGCACAATAGAAGATTGCTGGTTCTTACCCCATAGGTTTGCTTGCATGCGCACATGTCATGTATTGTTCACATGTATTTAATTTATTTCACACATATTTGACACATGTTTCAAGTGTCTCTATAGCGAATTTCAGTTTGCGGTTTCGTTTACAAGCGGCTAAATGTTTATTCAGACATATCTTCTGAACTATGTGCCGTACAATGATATAATTTTGTAGATACATTCAGGGGCATATGTGGGTACCGTATGCGAAATTTGTTGCGAATAGAACTACTAGTAAAGACAGAAAACATCTAAATGTCATGCACCCTGATTTTCACACATCTCTGTGTTTATGACGCCATACCTTCTAAACTATGTGGCTTACAATGATATAATTTTGCGGGTACATTAAGTGGTGTGCTTGAATTCTGTCCCCAATAAGTGACACGAATAGAGTTATTAGTAAATAATTAAAACACCATGCTTCATGAGTCAGTTTTACTTTATTAACAGCGAAAATGCAGCAAGCGATGACTCTTTCCCTTTCATCATTTTGTGGAGGTTGTCAGAAAGAACAAACGTCTTGTGTAAAGGCTGTTGTAAGGCACAAAAAGCTCTTTTTCTCAAATACTGGAGTAATAAATTCTGGGTATTCACTCGTCGAGGGCTACTCTATTTCGTACCCCCTCCCCCCCCCCCCCCCCCCGCCCCCAGTCCACCCTTGAGACAGGCAGATAGGCAGATGGTTCTTACTCCCAACGCGGTTCTTTCCGGGCAGTAAGTGGTATGTGTACCACGGGTGGTTGAAATCGACCAGTGTTTTAGAAGGTGATGTGGAACATACGTACATACACTTTTATAGTGAGAGGGTCGTTCAGTAAGCAATGCAAAATACCCTTTTCTGTGCTATTTTCTGTTTAAAAAATTTCGAATTTGTTGTGGGACATGGTGGAATATTCCCACTTCAGTCCCAATAGTTTCATGAAGTTCTAATAGATGGCTGCGCTATACGTAGGCTTCAAGATGTCGTCTGTATGGGAGGTGCGGTCCAAGAAGACATCTGTCATTGAGTTCCTTTTGGCGGAAAACCAGAGCATCGCAGATAGTCATAGGCTCTTGCAGAATGCCAGCGGAGACCTGGCAGTCAAGAAAAGGACGTTGAGTTATTGCACGAGGCGGTCTGTCATCACCGTAAAAGGTCACGCCAACATGTCGATCCTCTCCATGACTACCTGCCACAAGCAGCTGTAGTTCCTGTGGTGTGTTCGTCGCCACCAAAATGCAAAGGAACACCTCCTTCACCGTAATAATGCAAGGTCTCACGCAAGTCTGTGCACCCAAGAGGGGCTCGTTAAACCTCATGGAAGTGCTCGTCCTCGTCCACTCTAAGGCCCGGATCTCATACTATGGCTTAATAGACGTGTTACAAGAGGTTTTGGTCCTAAGGAAAATCTGTAAGAGGGTCATAATCATCTATTAATTCACTCAGTGACCATACTGGGGCCGAAATGGAAGATAAAAGAAAGGAGGCCGAAATACTGAATTCGGTGTACCGAAATTGTATCACCACAGATCATAACACGGTCCCTCCCTTCATTCGTCGTACGAACGTCGAAATGGCAGATGTTGAATATCCGACCGTGGAACAGAAATGCAAAATGGTTCAAATGGCTCTATGCACTATGGGACTTAACATCTGAGGTCGTCAGTCCCCTAGACTTAGAACTACTTAAACCTAACTAATCTAAGGACATTACACACATCCATGCCCGAGGCAGGATTCGAACATTCGCACCTGCGACCGTAGAAGCACCGCGGTTCCGTACTGAAGCGCCTAGAACCGCTCGGCCACAACGGCCAGGTCAGAAGTGCAACTACAATCGCTTAGTAGTGGAAAGGAGTCAGCAGCGGATGAGATACCTATAAGATTCTAAAAAGATTATGTGAAAGAACTTGCTCCTCTTCTAGCAGCAATTTATCGTAGATCCCTTGATCAACGATAGATATCTAACGACTGGAAAAAAGCGCAGGTCATTCTCGTTTTCAAGAAGTGCAGTAGGAGAGATCCACACAATTATAGACCTAAAACATTAATGTCAATATCTTGTAGAACTATGGAACATGTTTTATGTTAAACAAATAGGACGTTTTTTGAGAATAAAAATCTCTTCTACAAAGATCAACATGAAAGTGAGTTCACTCTGTTCTTCCATGTGTTCCACAGTGCCGTAGACAATGGTTCTCAGGTTTATGCCCTGTTCTTAGACTTCAGGAAGGCATTTGGTACAGTCCCGCACTGCTGTTTAGTGACAAAAATTCGAGCTTACCTAGGATCGGAGCAGATATTCGATTGGATTCAAGACTTCCTGGCAGGTGCAGTAGAACTCAACACGCTGCTCTTAACGGAATAAAATTGGCAGATGTAAATGTAATTTTCGGAGTACCCCAAGGAAGTGTGATAGGACCGTTACTATTTGCAATATATAGATGATCCGGTAGAAAGCGTCGGATGCTCTTTAAGGCTGTTCGCAAATGATGCGGTTGCATACAACAAACGCCAGAACACAGTGACGATTTGCAGAATGTCCTCCAGAGTACTGACGAATGGTACAGGCTCTGGCAGTTAGCCCTGAACGTAAATAAATATAAAATATTGCGCTTATATAGCAAAAGGAATCCATTAGTGTACAGCTAATGATGACAAACCGCTGGAAACAGTATCTACCGTAAAATATCTAGGAAAAGCTATCCGCAGCGACATTAAGTGGAATAAGCACATAAAACAAATAGTGGGAAAAGAAGATGCCAGACTCATATTCATAGGAAGAATTTTAAGGAAATGAACCTGTCCACGAAAGAAGTGGCTTATAAGGCGCTTGTTCGGCCGATTCTTGAGTATTCTTCAACAGTCTCGAATCCCTACCATGGAGGTATGATACAAGAGATAGAGAAGATCCAACGAAGAACGGAACGTTTCGTCAAGGGACGGTTTAACTGTCCCGAGAGCATTTCGGAGATGCTTAACAAACTCAATCGGCAGACATAACAAGAGAGACGTTAAGCATCATGAAGAGATTTACTATTAAAATTTCGAGAGAGCACTTTCTGGGAAGAGTCGGACAACATATTACTTCCCCCCCCCCCCCCCCCCCACGTAAGTCTCACGTAATGACCAAGAGGAGAAAATTCGAGATATTAGAGACAATACAGAGGCTTACCGACAGTCATTCAAGCCGCACGCTGATCGACAGTGTAACAGTGTTGGAGGGCTCAGTTAGTGGTACGGAAAGTACCCTCCCCCCCCCCCCCTCACCCTATTAGGTTGCTTGCGGAGTACGACGTAGACATAGATAAGGACATCCATCTGCATCACAGTGCTCTGGCGCATATGATGCAATTTGTGACTGATTCATTCGATCTGTTGGGCTGGGAAGTGTTGTACCACTCACCACACTCCTCATTGTTTCATTACTAAGGGGAAGCACACATGGCATTCGCTTCAGCAGTGCTGCAGACATTCGTCGGGCAACAGACAGCTTCATTCGAACTATCAACACATTTTAGTTGCTAATGGTATCCTACGACTTATATGTCGCTGGAAACGAGTTATTCACAACGCTGGTGACCACTTTGAATAAAAGTTTACTTTGAAACATACATCTCTTTTGTATAAGTTGGAAATAAATGGTTATCACTATTAAACTTGCAACACTCTAAAATAACAGTTTAGCAGATGCGACGAGGATATTCCCGGTCATGAGAAGTCTTTTAGTATCACCGTCGGACTTAATCTCATGACGAAATTCCTAAGAATGTAAGTTTGAAACACAGAATTGTGTCGTAGTGAATCATGGACTGTGGCAAAACCGGAAAACTAGAAAACCGAGCTTTTACGTGTGCTGCTATGGAAGGACGTTGACAATTTGTTGGATTGGTTCGAAAACGAAATGAAGAAGTTCTCCACACAATAGGTGAAGAAAGCAACACATGGAAAACACAAAGTTTTTGAGTCCACACCTAGTGGTTTGCGGTCGCCGGCACGATAGCTCAGCGTGTTCGGTCAGAGGGTTAGCTGCCTTCTGTAATAATAAAAAAACTGAGTTAATGGATCATCGATGAACTTCAACGGGTGTCATGGGACGTCCGCTCCGAACAAATCCAACGGACGTAAACGAACAAAATGAGATCGCAAAAAGAAGTGGTTAGCATTGCTGTCTCTGAATCACGAGGTCCCAGGTTCGATTCCCAACCGGGTCAGGGATTTTCTCCACCAGAGGCCTCAGTGTTTGTATTGTCCTCGTCATTTCATCATAATTCGGAAATATAACGTTACTGGACAGTGAAAAGTATGGGAATTTCTACGGGCGCTCGTAGCTACGCAGTTGAAGGCCCACAAACCAAACATCATTATCATGAGTTTTTGAGCACTAACAGACACATCCAGGAAATTTATTTATGGTGTCAGTTATAGTTTTACATTAATGATCCGTCAGTCTTACGGCTGGTTCCGTCTGATCTACATACTGCTGGCTAAGCCTAATGTTGATTATTGATAGCTGTGTTGTACTGTAACTCTTCATAGTGGCGTTCATCAGCTTCGTGAGTGAATCCATCTGTCACACGTTAGCTTTGCTAATGTATAGAAGCGCAAACGTCCTACTATATCCCCTTCAAGCTCGACTGCTGTAATTATTTTTGCTAACTATAAAACAATCCTTACAGTGTGAATGTGCCTCAGGGAGTAAGGTGTTAGAACGAATAGTTTTTATGTAGAACCGAACGACAAAATTCAGCACTTTCTAACCATATTGAGCATTATTTTATTTTCTATTTCTTCAAACATATAAATTTCACGTTATTGGTAACATAAGTGCGTTTATTTCTCAAAATCATTTGGAAAACTTCTCTCAGCCGTACATAGTTGCTATTTGTCGACTAAACTAGATAGTGTGGTATTCATAATGGCAACCGTTTCGACCATCTTCAGTCTTACTCACAAGTGAAAGTTTTTGTTGGAATCTGACTTACATCACGAGGCAATTTTACAAAGCATCGAGGAAGCCTATACCTCGAATTATCGCCCATGCTTCCGTGTTACATTAATATTACTCTCAGATTTTGTGGGCCGCTGGCTTATTTAAACGGCGAATTTGTTCCGTCCGCTCGTAACTCACTTCCCCCCGATTCATTCTTTCTTGTTTCCTGCCTTTCTGATACTCTGCTGACTTTACAATGTTTGCGAAAGTTGTGACTGCACCCATAATGATAGCAGGCTACGCCAGACTTTTGTTACCGACTGTAAAATGTAGCTGCGTCTTCCTCCCCAGTTCTGCTTTCTTTATGGCGATCGTTTTTTGCTTCGATTTCTGCTACAGCAATTTCTTTGCTTGCTACACAGTTTAAATCCCACTGAATCAAAACCTTATTTCCTTTGTTTTTATCAGGTGTTTCTCCTATATTGTGTGCACTCGTAAAGAGGGAATTTATCACTGCGTTGTTTGGTGTCACTGTTAATTCTAAATGGAAGGTACTTTTTACGTGGCCTCAAATCAGGACCTCCCGATAATAATGACAGCTGATTTTAGCTTTTTACATTTCAGCGCCTATGTTAGTTTCCACCAAGAAGAATTTGCCTGATGAAACATTCATTCTTTCCACGATACTGAAATACGACCACTATGATAATCCACATTGTTCAAATATGGAGCAACGCGACGTAATTGCCGCACGTTTTACCAGCCATATTGGCCTTTACACCGCACGGGAGGCTGAATCTTCGCTACCTGCTTGCATTCAGAAACATTGTTACGTCTGATCGCGAATGACATGGTACACATCGTTTGTTCGCCTCAGTTAACTTTTCTGATGAATGTCCATGGATCCCTAGGGAGAAACGTTACGAGTTCACAATTAAAATCAACAGGGACAACACTCAACCCTTGCTTTATTTCTTAACAATGTTATTTACTGCTATCACGGTAATTTTTTTCCATGTTAAACGTACATGTATTGTCACTGAAAACACAGTCCACTTCTTGCTCATACCTCGTATCCATCCAACGAGTGGCCTGTTCATCGTCTCTTCGCTTGAACGAGATGGAAACGTCGACTTAGTTCTCAGGTTTGCATCTGAGGGGTAACTTTGTCCAGCCATCAGTGCCAACATGTTACCATCAAAACGTAAGTACCCAAACTGCTGTCATCATCAGGATGTCATTCTTGTCGACTTGAACCATCCAGCTTGTGTACCAGGGTCCATTACCCCCAAATGTGAAAACGGGTCAGTCTTCATCATTTTAGCCCTCGCTTCTGCTGATTTCGTTTCGTGACACGACACGATCTTTCAGCAGGACTTTTTGTGGGATTGCGCATTGCCTACCAGCAAGGAAATTTTGTACTGATATCATGGAAAACACTCTGATATCAAGTCGTTGCATCTTCTTAAGCTGCGTAATGACATCTACATCTACATGATTACTCTGCAATTCACGTTTAAGTGGTTGGCAGAGGGTTCATCGAACCACAATCATACTATCTCTCTACCATTCCACTCCCGAACAGCGCACGGGAAAAACGAACACCTAAACCTTTCTGTTCGAGCTCTGATTTCTCTTATTTTATTTTGATGATCATTCCTACCTATGTAGGTTGGGCTCAACGAAATATTTTCGCATTCGGAAAAGAAAATTGGTGACTGAAATTTCGTAAATATATCTCGCCGCGACGAAAAACGTCTTTGCTTTAATGACTTCCATCCCAACTCGCGTATCATATCTGCCACACTCTCTCCCCTATTACGTGATAATACAAAACGAGCTGCCCTTTTTGCACCCTCTCGATGTCCTCCGTCAATCCCACCTAGTAAGGATCCCACACCGCGCAGCAATATTCTAACAATGGACGAACGAGTGTAGTGTAAGCTGTCTCTTTAGTGGACTTTTTGCATCTTCTAAGTGTCCTGCCAATGAAACGCAACTTTTGGCTCGCCTTCCCCACAATATTATCTATGTGGTGTTTCCAACTGAGGTTGTTCGTAATTTTAACACCCAGGTATTTAGTTGAATTGACAGCCTTGAGAATTGTATTATTTATCGATTAATCGAATTCCAGCGGATTTCTTTTGGAACTCATGTGGATCACATCACACTTTTCGTTATTTAGCGTCAACTGGACCTGCCATACCATACAGTAATCTTTTCTAAATCGCTTTGCAACTAATACTAGTCTACGGATGACCTTACTAGACCGTAAATTACAGCATCATCTGCGAACAACCTAAGAGAACTGCTCAGATTGTCACCCAGGTCATTTATATAGATAAGGAGCAGCAGAGGTCCCAGGACGCTTCCCTGGGGAACACCTAATATCACTTCAATTTTACTCGATGATTTGCCGTCTATTACTATGAACTGCGACATTCCTGACAGGAAATCACGAATCCAGTCGCACAACTGAGACGATACCCCATAGGCCCGCAGCTTGATTAGAAGTCGCTTGTGAGGAACGGTGTCAAAAGCCTTCCGGAAATCTAGAAATATGGAATCAACTCTAGGTCCCCTGTCGATAGCGTCCATTACTTCGTGCGAATAAAGAGCTAGCTGCGTTACACAAGAACGATGTTTTCTGAAACCGTGCTGATTACGTATCAATAGATCGTTCCCTTCGAGGTGATTCATGTTACGCTACTTCTTTTTCTGTTTGTGTGGAAAAGAAAGACTGTCGAAATATGGTGTCACTAAAGACAGCTCAAGCTGTCTGACTTCCAGAATGCAGTTCGAAGATATCCACTTCCCCCAGTGGACGTACAGTATACCTCTGAATTCGGCCTGGAAGGTTAAAAAGAATGACAACGTACAGCGTTTGCTAACCACATGCACCAGACTCCTAATCCCCACGTTATGTTTGTTGAGAGCATAATAAACAGTTGATGATTATTTTCTTGTTGAACTGAGACGATCAGGTCGGAAACATCTTCGTTATTTTCTAAATAACGAATACCAGTATTGGACACAAACATACATTCGCACAGACGTCACATTTATTCATACACTTATATATTGATCAGCGAAGATCATGCTTCCATTTAATGCGATATTTATCTATAAATTGTTTCTGATCAATCCTACGAATAGCGTAATTCACTGTCAACCATTAACATGAGTATAAACATTAATCGTACCGTAACACGATTTCTGGTTCGTATAGTTATACAAATACATTTCTCGTTGTCTATCTTCTTAGTTAAACCGTGTTTTTCACTTCTTTTATCTGTAGTCAGTCTTCCTTATTTCTTTGTATTGTTTCTGAAAGTAACTGAAAATTTCTTACTACCTATTTTATCTGTTTACGTTGACATATAATTTGATGTACTGAAATAAATATGATTTTTTCTAGTATTATTATATATTATTATTATTATAGTGTGTAGTTAAAACACACATTATCGTCATACTGAAAATAGATTCCTGACGATAGCGACACAATATCGTCCTCACTTGACGTTAGATATATTTATCAAATTTTTTTCTGTCAACCAACCATAACGCACATTTTCATGAAACAGCAAAGTAGTATTTCTGCTTATGGGCTTCAGCATAACAGCTTCTGATATCATTTCAGGTAAGGTGTTTGCAGACTTATTACTGTTACTTTAAATAAACAGTATCAAGCTAAAGAGGACAAAAACTTTATAAAAATTAATCTCTGTAAATCTCTCTGTGTAATACTAGTCTTTGTGTACGACGTTATAATTTCTCTCTATACGTAAAAAGCGACTGTTATTTGTTTCCTTTTTTCTCTTTTTGGCACTGCGCGATACAGATGTAAAGGCATTCATGTAGACTTTTGCCAGTAATAACTAGAGAAATTTCTTTCAGAAATTTGTTTTATTTTGTGAAACTTACAATCTTTCGTTTCTGCTTTATTAATTATATGGAACAAGTGATTTTTGTTCATTTCATTCCAGATGGGAGCGACTTACTTGGCGACGTAGTGATTGACCGCTATAAGCGCTCTACTGATTGTTGTTTTATCTTTCGATCATCAAACCTACCCCTTTATACAGAGGCTGATTGACGTATTACAAAATAATTCCCTTTGTGTGAATACTAACTACGCTCACGAGTATTTGCCACCTACAGTGCCGTATACCGCCAGTGGCCTTTTGGGATTGCATTTAATTTCCATTCTTAAGGCGGTGAATTCAGTAAGTTTGTCTTTATTCAAAACTGAAATATTCAGCACGTATGATAATTGTGCCTTCTCCCATTTTACCGCCTTTTAAGTAAGTACTCTTTCTTTAATACTTTGTGATAATCACGAAAAGACATCTTATCAATTTATATCTCGGGAACCACCTCACCATACACTATCCATACAGCAGCGTAAGGAAGGATTTTAGATGTCGTGTGTTAGACACCATGAACATATCCAAAAATTTATGGTATTTTAAGAGTTTTTTAAAACGGCGAGGAAGTATTTACATGTGGTAATGATGTTCCGTAGTCACGAATTCCATTCATGCTATGATCCAGAAGAGCAATCGAAGATTCAAAACTGTCGGTGGTAGACCACAGGATTCCCAAACGCATCATTATCATGAATCATCCTGAAGTACTGTCAAGAGTCCTGCAGCTTTGAAAAAAGAATTTACCGTTTTGTGTGAATCATTGGTCATCACAATATAACAGACTTGCCGGCCGTTGTGGCCGAGCGGTTCTAGGCGCTTCACTCAGGAACCGCACGACTGCTGCGGTCGCAGGTTCGAATCCTGCCTCGGGCATGGATGTGTGTGATGTCCTTAGGTTAGTTACGTTTAAGTAGTTGTAAGTTCTAAGGCACTGATGACTTCAGATGTTAAGTCCCATAGTGCTCAGAGCCATTTGAACCATTTTTTAACAGACTTGGATTAACAGTCTGAAGCAATGTTCGCAAAAGAATGTACTTCCATTTGTATACCATACAAGACCCACGCTGTATGTAATAAAACACATGTGGAGACACTGCTTTGTACAAATTTCGGGTATCATTTTATCTTCTGTAGGTCCTCTGTTGACAATTCGTACTTGCAGTCGCATATAGGAATAATCACAGCTGTGTTTTATGGTGTCTTGTGAGGTGTTTAACGGTTCCACGGTATTTCCAGTTTGGTAAATATTTTTGCTAGTACAGCGAACCAGACAACATACCATTATGCTATGTTCCATAGATGTACAGTTGGTGGCAGGTCTTGCGATAGCGCTCAGTGGGAAAGCTAAACATGTTCCACAGGGTGTTGAATATTACGAGGAAGTGCGCGAAAGGCTGTTGCTCTGTCAGAAGGGAATGTGTTCCTGATATTGTGGGAATAGCAACAGAACAAACTGAATGTTTATCTCATAGCAGTGCTCTTTGTCATCGTTCAAAACAAATACAGTCCTTGTAAATGACGCTGCTATCGGTCTTCAGCTTTCCCGATTTCCACAAAGAAAACTCATACTACTGAAACTGGCTTATTAATAATAATAAATTACTATCACGTTGTAATTTAATGTTCATCTAGGTTATAATATGTAATTTTTTAGTAATGATACCTAATGCGTTATTTTAAATTTGGATAACTGAATTCTCGATTGAAGAATATTTTAGCAAGTATTCACGTAGACTGAAATTCTCTAGTAGTATTTTATCTCAAGACGGTGTAGTAAAGCTTAATTTGCCAAAACTTTGAATTAAACTTTCGGATAGACCATTCTGATACAAAGCATGTTTCCATTTTCATGTGGAATATGAAGAACGAACAAGCTGAAACACTGTTCGCACAATAATGTAATACAGTAATTTTATTCATATTTTATATAATTCGCACAGCATATATATAGTCAAAAGTTTTCGATCACTTATAATAAAAACTATATACTTTATTTCATTGTAAAAACACGTCGTACAAACTAAATCGACCAACAAAATAAATATTTCCATTTTTTATCGTTAAGTATAATACAACGCAGTTCATATTTTACTGTCTTCAAAGTACCCACCTTTTGCCCTCAGAACAGCTGCAAAAACTGTTTGACATTCTGGATAGAATATTTTGTAATGTTTTTGCAGATGTTGCATTGCAACACGTCTGTAAATTATTCTACAGATCTTCAACAGTAGATGACTTCTGTTTTCGGACCTCACTGTCAAGTTTATCCCATATGAGATCATTGGGGTTAAGGTCAGGTGACTGACGGGGCCAAATTACATCCTTCATTCTCCACATTTCTCTTTTATATTGACACACCCTCTGCACAATTTAGAAATATTTTTCGATCATTATCCTGCTGCAGAACAAACCAGAGACCAATAAGTCTCCTGCCTGATAAAATTGCGTTCTTGATCAGTATCCTAAGATATCCATCCTTCTTTAGCATTCCATTAATTCTCACATCACCGACATTATCACCCACAAAACATCTCCATCCTATGACCGAGCCTTCACAACGCTTCACCACTACCGTCACGTATTCACCTTCTCCACGAACCCGACGAACAAACATTCGACGATGGCTTCCAATTAATCCGAACTCAGGTTCGTCCGTGGGCCATTTATGTACGCTCCAGTCTTTATGTTGACGAGCCCTTTGCAATCTTTTGTCTTATTTTGTTTGCGCCATAGAGGCTCTTTGGCCGCTATGCATTCCTTTAATTCATTTTGAAGCAGACGGCGTTGCACTGTTGAGACGTAGATTGGATATGCTCGCATACTGTTTACTTCCTCCCGAATTTCAGGTGCAGTACAGGTCCTCTGACGTTTACTCTGTACACATATGAACTAATCTTTCCTGTATGATGTTACTCGACGTCTTCCAGATCACGGAACACTTTTAATGGTACCAGTTTGCATTAACTTCTGCGATGTGTACACAACTGTTGATCGGGCTAAGTCACCTTTCGATGGTGTTGTCCTACTATAACAGCCTGCCTGATCCAGAACTACAATTAAAACATTTTTTTTAAATTTCTGACGCATTACGGTGTAATACGGTATGGACATGATCAGGTATACAAACAGGAATCTTGTTGTGGATACTCATCAGTGCCCTCTATGCAGACAAACAAATAGATACACAACATCTTTATACTTGTTTTAAGATCAGAAAATGATATTATACAGCGTGTTACAAAAAGGTACGGCCAAACTTTCAGGAAACATTCCTCACACACAAAGAAAGAAAATATGTTATGTGGACATGTGTGCGGAAACGCTTACTTTCCATGTTAGAGCTCATTTTATTAGTTCTCTTCAAATCACATTAATCATGGAATGGAAACACACAGCAACAGAACGAACTAGCTTGACTTTAATCACTTTGTTACAGGAAATGTTCAAAATGTCCTCCGTTAGCGAGGATACATGCATCCACCCTCCGTCGCATGGAATCCCTGATGCGCTGATGCAGCCCTGGAGAATGGCGTATTGTACCACAGCCGTCAACAATACGAGCACGAAGAGTCTCTACATTTGGTACCAGGGTTGCGTAGACAAGAGCTTTCAAATGCCCCCATAAATGAAAGTCAAGAGGGTTGAGGTCAGGAGAGCTTGGAGGCCTCTAGCAATCCATCGTTCACCGAATCTGTTGTTGGGAAGCGTACGAACACTTCGACTGAAATGTGCAGGAGCTCCATCGTGCATGAACCACATGTTGTGTCATACTTGTAACATGTTCTAGCAGCACAGGTAGAGTATCCCGTATGAAATCATGATAACGTGCTCCATTGAGCGCAGGTGGAAGAACGTGGGGCCCAATCAAGACATCACCAACAATGCCTGCCCAAACGTTCACAGAAAATTTGTGTTGATGACGTGATTGCACAATTGCGTGCGTATTCTCGTCAGCCCACACATGTTGATTGTGAAAATTCACAATTTGATCACGTTGGAATGAAGCCTCATCCGTAAAGAGAACATTTGCACTGAAATGAGGATTGACACATTGTTGGTTGAACCATTCGCAGAAGTGTACCCGTGGAGGCCAATCAGCTGCTGATAGTGCCTGCACACGCTGTACATGGTAAGGAAACAACTGGTTCTCCCGTAGCACTCTCCATACAGTGACGTGGTCAACGTTACCTTGTACAGCAACAACTTCTCTGACGCTGACATTAGGGTTATCGTCAACTGCACGAAGAATTGCTTCGTCCATTTCAGGTGTCCTCGTCGTTCTAGGTCTTCCCCAGTCGCGAGTCATAGGCTGGAATGTTCCGTTCTCCCTAAGACGCCGATCAATTGCTTCGAACGTCTTCCTGTCGGGACACCTTCGTTCTGGAAATCTGTCTCGATACAAACGTATCGCGCCACGGCTATTGTCCCGTACTAATCCATACATCAAATGGGCATCTGCCAACTCCGCATTTGTAAACATTGCACTGACTGCAAAACCACGTTCGTGACGAACAGTAACCTCTTGATGCTACGTACTGATGTGCTTGATGCTAGTACTATAGAGCAATGAGTCGCATGTCAACACAAGCACCGAAGTCAACATTACCTTCCTTCAATTGGGCCAACTGGCGGTGAATCGAGGAAGTACAGTACATACTGACGAAACTAAAACGAGCTCTAACATGGAAATTAAGCGTTTCCGGACACATGTCCACATAACATATTTTCTTTATTTGTGTGTGAAGAATGTTTCCTGAAAGTTTGGCCGTACCTTTTTGTAACACCCTGTATACGCCCGTTTTCTTGAGGCCAAATCCGTCTATCACTGTCGCCAGTATGGCGCGTATCTTGGACGGTGGTCGGAAGACAGTGTCAATTTGTTGTTTCAGCAGTCTCCCAAGTTTTGACATCACGTTGCGTGTTCTTCATCTTTAGACTGTTCTTCACTTGGGTTTCTGCTGTGTTTCCGTCGTCTGTGGGTTGTCTGGATATGTCGATTGCTGTACCCGTTCTTGCGGAACGCATTTTGAGTTCTTTGTGCAGATTTTGTTCTTCCGATATCGATTATGCCCTGTGAACCAGTGTGTTGAGCATCGCGTTGAGTTGTGCAGGATGGCGGCAACTCGAGGCATATCAATATAAGTCCGTATGTGTAGGCTTGCGGTACGCGCTATGACCCAGTGTGCCTCTGATCTCCAAGTACATCAGGAAAGGGTGATTTCCCTTCCTTCTCGAGTTCCATGACAATGGGACGCATCCTTTCCTTATGTGTCTTACGGAGGCCGTATATTGCCGGAGCTACTGCTGAGCGCTGTCGATTTCTCTTGATATCCTTCTCCTCTATTACGCCATTTTTCGATAGGGTGGTAGTGCTTAGTCGTATCCTGTTAGTCGGGTCTGCCTTGATCTTCCGGTATGCTGGGTCGTCAAGTAGTTGGAGCATCTTCTGTTCATAGTCCTGTCAGTTCCGGACGTCTGTGGTATTTCCTATGTCGGCGGGCAGGACGACGGCCTTTTTGTCTTCTCTGAGGGCCCGAACTGCCGCTCTTTCTTCTCTTGTTGCTGGTGATCGGTTTTGCCTTGGAGAGAATCTGACGCGTTTCCTTCCTGACTTCTTCAGCATCGTCCTCGTTTTAGTCCCTGACCGCTTGTTCCACTGCGGAGATGATCTCAAAAAATGGTTCTGAGCACTGTGGGACTTAACATCTAAGGTCATCAGTCCCCTAGAACTTAGAACTACTTAAACCTAACTAACCTAAGGACATCACACACATCCATGCCCGAGGCAGGATTCGAACCTGCGACCGTAGCGGTCACGCGGTTCCAAACTGAAGCGCTGAGAACCACACGGCCAGTTCTCAATAGAGTCGTCTTTCGAGTATGAAAGTGGCAGCGTCGTGTAATGGCTTCCAGGTGAGATCAGTCACTTCGTTTAATTGGCTCTGACTCTTCCTGTTGTTTGCCTGGTTGCCAGCAATTTTTCTTGTCTCTCCTAAGAGTCGTCAGCCGCATTTTCTATAGTGTTTTGACAGATATCTGCAGTTTCGTTTTTGCAACGTGTAACTGCAGTCAGCCAAAACAAATACTGCTCCTAACGTCTTCCATGCGACACCCAGCATCAATGGAGACAGTCGGTTTGTTTATCGTAAAAAACAAAACTTGTTTTGAAGTACAAAATTTCTTTCACATGATATTCGTTTTGTAGACGTGCGTCAACGTGTACAATAAAACGCAAAGAAAAACAGGTATTCCAGTATCGACAGTACTGCCCCGGCCCGCGCTGACTGTTGCCGACATGCAGCAACGCTGCTCAGTTGCTGCTGGAGACAAATGGTTCAAATGGCTCTGAGCACTATGGGACTTAACATCTGAGGTCATCAGTCCCCTAGAACTTAGAACTACTTAAACCTAACTAATCTAAGGACATCGCACACATCCATGCCCGAGGCAGGATTCGAACCTGGGACCGTAGCAGCAGCGCGGTTCCGTACTGAAGCACCTAGAACCGTTCGGCCACAACGGCCGGCTGCTGCTGGAGAAATGGGTTTTCTTCGTGTGTTACGTTCCTGTTAATACATATCGATAAAACTTAATTTTGGATAGCTCCACCTATTGATCACATAAACATACGACATAAAAATCATTTTGTTTGTAAGGGGAGAAAACGACGCTTTCCGCCGACCCTGGGCGTCGTATATGAGACGTGATGAGCATTATTTGTTTGGGCTGTGATAGATGGCATTAACGGAAAGTGGTGGTAGAGGTGGTAGGTCGTAAATTTTATAATGAAAGCATAGGTATATGCAAATAAAACACCATCGACATATTCGTCGATTTGTGATTGCATCATAAAGTTTTTCTCCGTCGAATGTGTCCACTTGAAAGACCAGTTCTCAACATCCTAGGGAAGTTTTAATTTCCTGATTTAACATGAAGAAATCTGCGGCGGAGACTCAAAAAATGGTGGATATTTATGTATAGTAACTAGTTTGTCACAGCATTAAGAAACTGTTGTAAAACGCATTAAATACGTGTAAGTCATCAACGCGAAGTGTAGAGTGAAATGTCACGTCCAACTGAATTTGATACAGGGAGAAGATAACTGTCAGTAAGACGTTATATGTTATTTTATTGACTGACCGCTATTGGGCTGACGCCCATCATCAACGGTCCTGTTTACAGAAGGCAAATGTACTGAAGAAATAATTACATATCTTCCACACTTTACCGGCGCCAAGAAATAGCAGGGCAGTAAAAAAAAAAATTATTTTTCAAAGTTGTATTGTCATTGCAGTAAATACATCTGAGTTTGTGCGTGGGCACTTAGTGTAATACGTGCTAGGGAAAAGGCTGATGTCAATCGTATCCAAATTCCCATTATCTCTATCACATAACTGCCACACAACTAGCTAGCTAATGTCATACTCATATCAAAGGCGTAGGTGCGTCATGTATCAAGGAATATCGTTAGCTGAATGCGATAACGCGATGTGGGTAATCCACATGATAAGTTACCAACTTAAATACGAAGAAAATCACTTCTACGTAGACAGTAGCCAGTTACGTAATGCTATATCTATAACGATGCGTTAGTCACATTCATACCTGCCAGACAATACAGTAAATGTAACGCAGTGGGATTAAAATACACTAAGCCATGTATGACTTCACAATCGCCGATCAATCATTTTAAACAGGAAGAGTCCATAAACATCTAGGAGCATCGATCTGCAGGGATAAAAATGTAACGGTAACGCATATCTCACTGTGCATATGATAATGTGTAAGCTGACGTTAATTTAAAAATCTAAAGTCATCGTCATTTATCCTCGCTTGATGAATTAGGGTTGTTAGTCGGTCTAGGATTTTTATCACACTTAAAGGCCGGCCGTGGTGCCCGAGCGGTTCTAGGCGCTACAGTCTGGAACCCCGCGACCACTACGGTCGCAGGTTCGAATCCTGCCTCGGGCAGGTTAGTTAGGTTTAAGTAGTTCTAAGTTCTAAGGGACTGATGACCTCAGAAGTTACGTCCCATAGTGCTCAGAGCAATTTGAACCATTTTGACCAACACTTACAGAAAAGATACAAATTTTCAGGAAACAGGTGCGTAGTGCACGTTGTGTTTGTATAGTCATCACTAGAAGAGCTCAGAAAAGCTTAATAAATCCTAGAAAGAGATGACGCAATAATTACGATGTTTAGCTTGGATAGCTGTACTCTTAACGAGCTTCCCCATAGAGCAAAATATAGTTTTGAACTTCACTGATGGTTTTCGTTTTGCTTCATGATTAATGCGTTTGTTGTGTCATAGCATTCCACTGGAATAAAAGTATGCTGGGACACAATGTATAAGACTAGCAAAGCCTACAATTTACTCGTACGCTACCAAATACTTTCAGGGTCTACACAAGAATACGAATCAAGTGTGTCGGACGTATGGTAATTTGAACTAACAGGGAACATATACTGTATACAATGACTTCACAAGAGCATTTCCCTCACAAGAGAGTATTATTTATTTTTATTAATTCAACAGGTTGCGTGGGAACATGAGAACCATGCTCATGGATCGAGTTAGTACACATTTTAAGGAATACTAACTGAAAAAGTAGAGCTAAGGATTTCATAAAACAGGAAAAAGGCTTGTGAGAGAGTATACGAATAAATAACATATTGCTGAAAATAATTCTCAGCTACTGCGTGGAGCTCTTATACAAAACAGAAGTGTACCACCAGACCAGAACGACACTACTCAACTAAATACGTGTCAAAAAGTCTGTACATTACGTTTTATTTCAGCTAATTATTAATCAGTTCCCTGAAAGCCACGTACTGATGTTACTATGTTACTAATTACACTGTCACATAGATAATTTCACTATGTTCCATGTCTTCCTCAGTGACAATGATTCCACCTATAAAGAGAAGATTGTTTTAATGACAGGTTATATACTTAAATCAAGGAAAGCAAGCGACCAAAAACAGAATCCTGTGGCAACTCATACTTTAAATGTCTCCGTGTTGTCTGACAAATTCAGATCTCTTCTCTGTTTGTTGACTGGAGGGAAGTCTCGTGCTTCCCACGTTTCCATTATGATGTGAATAATTAAATCGAATACTGCAACTATCCTATTCTGCTCAGTTGTGTTTTGAGGATTTACTAACTAATTAAAATCATTTAACGATGAACTGCTAAGATCCAAACGCATTCTTACAGTTTCTCTGTCTCTCTCTCTCTCCCTCCCTACCTCACCCCTCTCTCTCTCTCTCTCTCTCTCTCTCTCTCTCTCTCTCTCTCTCCCCCTCTCTGTCTCTCTCTCTCTCTCTCACTTCCTACCTCACTCACTCTCTCTCTCCCTACCTCCCCCCCCTCTCTATCCTCTCTATCTCTCTCTCCCTCTCTCTCTCGCTCTCTCTCTCTCGCTCCCTCTCTCTCTCTCGCTCTCTCTCTCTCTCTCGCTCTCTCTCTCTCTCTCTCTCTCTCGCTCTCTCTCTCTCTCGCTCTCTCTCTCTCTCTCTCTCTCTCTCACTTCCTACCTCACTCTCTCTCTCTCTCTCTCTCTCTCTCTCTCTCTCTCTCTCTTCTCTCTCCTTCACTTTTAGTTGCCACAATCGTACAACTTCCGGAGAGGAAAGATGACTGTATATTTGTATTTGTTATCGGACAATTTCGGCTGAGGCGTGCGTGCGTCGTGTTCGTGCCATTTCTTATTTTACATCTTGTTTTTACCGTACTATCACCTCGTTATGTTAATTTTAGATTACTGGTGTCACTGAGTTGCTGCCTTGCGTGCCCGTTAGCAGCAGCAGCTCTTATCGATATAGGCCCTGCCGCATTATCTTTGCTGCACTGCTATTACTTCCCGAACGTCGTGTCTTGTGAGTTAGTTGGGACCTGGCAGTGTTTGAGTTGGCACGCGGCACAAGTTCAGTCGGGTCGCGGCATTGAATTTTTAAGTCTTCGGCCTTCAGCCGGTTTGAGTTCCAGTTGTTTGTTCTTATGGCCGTCCGCCTAAGTTAAAGAACTGTTTCAAGTAAGGCCTTTGGTATTTAAAAAAATGTTAGGGAGTTGTAAGTGTTCGGCCTTCAGCCGATTTGAATTTAACTTGTTTACTTCAGCCTAACTAAAGAACTGTTTTAAGATTAGGCTTACCTTTAAAAATTCTGATTATGCTTGCGTTCCAAGTTATTGGCCTTCAGCCGGTAACTAAACCCCAAAGATTAAAGCTTTTTTGGGCTCTTGTAACGTTTGATCAAATAATAAAGTTGTATGTTCGAGTGTAACCGACATCCCCTTATTTTGGCCCCATTCCACAATTTATTCTATCTGTCCCGTCCTGCGGCTTAAGCAGGGCATTTCATCGGCTATTACGCCATTGTCAAGCAGCAACTGCCATGAATAGTCTGTAACATTAATTTAATCTTCAAAAAAGAGGCCAGAAAACAATTGAAAAAGGAATAATTATACTTGTGTAGCGAGATAGATAAATTTGCTTGAACTTACTAGTTATGCTAGTTGGCAGGCACGCCTTGTAGCTACTTGAAGGTATATTAGGCTACTAGGATTACATCCGGAGAAATATAACCAATCATTCTTATCACGCCCCATCCGTATATGCAAAAGGAAGATGATGAATCGAGAGGCATAGGTACAGCCGGCCGGAGGGCCGAGCGGTTGAAGGCGCTACAGTCTGGAACCGCAAGACCGTTACGTTCGCAGGTTCGAATCCTGCCTCGAGCATGGATGTGTGTGATGTCCTTAGGTTAGTTAGGTTTAAGTAGTTGTAAGTTCTAGGGGACTTATGACCACAGCCGTTGAGTCCCATAGAGCTCAGAGCCATTTGAACCATTTTTGCATAGGTACAAAAGTAGATCTCGCGATGTTGTTTGTAATATTGAGAATATTTATTGGTGTTGATTCATGTCGATGACACGTTATTCCATATAAACAACGTACACAACTCAAAGAACTGCGGTATTTCAGCTGCAAACACCGCCAGCATGTGGCGTCCGTGATTACGAGAAGTCTGAAGCGTTACGCTCCCCCCCCCTCTACCGTCGGAGCCTGTCACCAGCTCCCAAGTGTTTCTGCCGGCACGTCACGGTGCGCGGAATTGTCACACCAGGGGACTCTGCGCCAATGAGCGTTCCAGCGCACGCCTCGAGGCTTGACACAGGAGCCGCGCGGCGTGAATTCTAAATGCAGATCTCGATATGGCGCGCCCACCTGTCTCGCATCTCGTTCTGCCGCGTCTACACGCCTGTTTCGCCGCCGCTGCCGTCTCCCTCAGGAGGGGCACCATTACCGCTATTTGTTGCTCGAGTGGAAATAAAACACGGGAGCTGCTCGCTGTTACATATAACAGAACATTTTCGAATCCAAGAAGGCGGAAGGGGCTCGCAATGAGGAGAAATGTCATGGAGCGCCGTTGTTACTTTTTGGAATGAATGCAGCGAATATTTTCGTTTGAGAATGGTGTCATGGAACAAAGTAATAAAAGGTTTGATAGGGTCTAGAGACTTCTAAGGAAAATAAATGTTTACGTATGTGCTGTAGAATGCTATAAATAAGAGAAACTGTACAATCCTGATCAAGAATATCGAAATTACTTGATCTGAGAAGAGACATATTCTTAGTTTTTTTTTTTTTTAATTCAATCGTAGTTATATGAAATATGTAATTGCTTTGGCACTGTTTGTGTGTGTGTGTGTGTGTGTGTGTGTGTGTGTTTTCTTTTAATTTAAGGATATCACATAATTTTCTAACTAACAATGGTAGGCCATCAGCGAATGACTAATGTTTTTTCAATAGGTATATAGGAGTTACCCTGAATTTTACTACTGACCGGATGGGAAAGTTTGTCACGTGGATCTTTTGGTGCAGTCTCAATTTGGGTGCCTTATGGTTGTTTCTGCACAAGTCGCAGTTTCTCCCTCTGAAAATGTAAATTCTGTGGTTTTTGGGTGTCTTTATACCAGCTGTTTGAAACCTGTTTGTTGGGTTTGATGTTGAAGTTTCTATATTGTCATTGGAGATAAAGTCCTGTGATTTCTCTATTCACACTATTATTCCCTTTGTGCACTCTTTTAACAATATTTTCTGTTTGCTGTTTTATGCTTAGACTTGTAAGATTTTATTCATTGTTATGACGTGACGAAACTGGGGAGGTGGTTTGTTGGAACTACAATATGTTGAATATTCGTTCACTTTATTACAAGAATGAGAAAAAGATTAACATGACTTTATTCAATTCGTAGCAACAGGAATGTGCCGAATGTTTACAGCTGGATTTGAATATTAAAGCATCACCCGATGCCCACATTTAAAAAACTCTCCTGTTCAACATTCATGGGGTTCATTACAACAGTTCATTCTACGGTATGGGTCAGTCTTGTGTCCTAAGCCGATGTCGGCTGCTTGATCCGAATTCACGAACTTTGGCAGAGGGTTCCTCTACTGTGCTGTATATTGGCGGAAGTACTAAGGAATGACGAGATACGGTTGAAGTTCTCTAAGGGTACAGATACAGCAATTAGGAATAGCTCAGTAGGCAGTAAAGTTGAAGAGGAATCGACATCCCTAAAACTGGCGATAACAGAAACTGCGAAGGAAAACATAGGTACAAAGAAGGTAACTGCGAAGCAATCAATAGTAACAGAAGAAAAACTTAAATTTATCGACGAAAGGAGGAAGTACAAAAATATACCGGGAGACTCAGGAATACAGAAATACAAGTAGCTGAGGAATGAAATAAATAGGAAGTGCAGGGAAGCTAAGACGAAATGGCTGCATGAAAAATGTGAAGAAATTGAAAATGAAATGATTGTCGGTAGGATTGACTCAGCGTACAGGAAAACCAAAACAACCTTCGGTGACATTAAAAGGAATGGTAATAAATTAAGAGTGCAACGGTAATTCCGCTGTTAAATGCAGGTTATAGACCAGATAGATGGAAAGAATACGTTGAAAGCCTCCATGAGGGGGAAGATTTGTCTGATGAGATAGAACAAGAAATAGAATCGAAATTTAAAAGAGCTTTGGGGGATGTAAGTTCTAATTAGGCAGAGGGGATAGATAACATTCCATCAGAATTTTTAAAATCGTTGGGGGAAGTGGCAACGAAACGACTATTCACGCTGGCGACATACTATCTGACTTTAAAAACATCATCCGCACAATACCGAAGACGACAAAAGCTGAAAAGTACGAGAATCACCGAACAATTAGCTTAAAGGCTCATGCATCCAAGTTGCTGACAAGAATAATATGGAAAAGAAAAATGAGGATGCGCTATGTGACGATCAGTTTGGTTTTAGGAAAGGTAAAGGCGCGAGAGAGGCAATTCTGACGTTGCGTTTAATAATGGAAGCAAGACTAAAGAAAAATCAAGACACGTTCAAATGATTTGTCGACCTAGAAAAAGCTTTCGAGTGTGTAAAATGGTGCAAGATGTACGAAATTCTGAGAAAAATAGGGGTAAGCTATAGGGAGAGACAGGTCATATACAATATGTACAACAGGCAAGAGGGAATAATAAGAGTGGACGACAAAGAACGAAGTTCTCGTATTAAAAAGGGTGTAAGACAAGGATGTAGCCATTCACCCCTAATGTTCAATCTGCACATCGCGTAAGCTATGATAGAAAGAAAAGAAAGGTTTCAGGAGTCGAATTAAAATTCAAGGTGAAAGGATATCAATGATACGATTCGCTGATGACATTGCTATCCTGAGTGAAAGAGAAGAAGAATTACATGATCTGCTGAATGGGATGGACAGTCTAATGAGTACACAGTATGGATTCAGAGTAAATTGAAGAAAGACGAAGGTAATGAGAAGTAGTAGCAATGAGAACAGCGAGAAACTTAACATCAGGATCCTATTCGTCAGTGCGGATTGCAGTGAGATATCGGTAACATCCCTCGTACCGATGCGAATTGCGAAGTTGGTATGAAACTGCGATGCGACTATCATCACCATTATTTTGAATTTATTTTTTATTTATAAAATGATGTTATGATTTTATTTCCTTTTTATTAATCCTCTAGTTCCCTCTGTATTTAGATTGCTGCTGCCGTTTCTTTCTTCTGTGGTAAGTGTACTCCGATTTTGCAGCAGAATATCATGAAGCAGTTCCTTTCTATATCATTTTCATAAACATTTGTTCACGGAATCCCTCAATAGATAAGGAATTCAAATGAAGTAAAATACAGAAACCTTCTAGGCCTGCAAAAGTGAGTCTAAATCGTGAACCACACAATAGGAGGTATAATTTTTTATTGAAGGACCATCTCAAGCCAGTGTTTGCTGAGGGTCCGTGATCGTGCATATATTGTCCAGAAGCAGAGTTAAATACGCTTTAGTAAAATGGTTTAAGCAGATTTTGGCATAGGTTCTAGAACATTATACACATATATCAGTCAACCGATGATTGGTTTTCCTAGGTAATATGATGAAACCCAAGTCATCTTTCTTCATATGGTACTGTGCATTTGCAAAGGAGGTACACTGACTATGTTACTCGGAAGTAACTAGTGGACATTCGTGGTAATGTCGATGTGACTAGTGAATGAGCTCGCTGTTGTGACTCAACCGAAGTAATAAAATTAATTACCATTGAGGTGTTGACATCATTAACAAATTCTCTGTCACCAAACAGTGTTCATATTATGGACGTCAGATAGCAATATACCATGTGATTTCTGGCAGTCTAACTGCAAAAGATTTGAAAATTTTTAGTCTTATCTTAAATTCGTTCTTGAGGTTGTCCTAGTTATCACTCTGATATAAGTTTGATGCACTTCTGGAAGCTCCCAGTATATTGGAAGTAGATAACTACAGGAATCATTTTTTCACGTTCCTGTCAGGTGAAGACTAATAGAGTACATTACTTCATGTTGCCCAACGTATTTTCTTCTGCCTGTAGATCAGTGCAAGTAGTTACGCAGTTGTGCAGCTCGTTGACAGAATTAAATTATTATGTCGTTCGTTAGGTTCTACAGATGAAAATATTTTGGTCTTCGAATCATTTCTTTTCAAATTAATTAATGTTGTAAATCCAGAAGTAGCTTAGTTTTGCTTCACTGTAGGGTGCATTGTTTGCACTTTATTTCCAGTGACACTCAACAAAGATTAGCGTGGGTTTAACAATAGCGGTATTCATCACTCAAAGTATGGACGAAGAGAGCATGAATAAGTGAGTCGCAGAACACGGCGACGCGCCGACGCGCCGACGATTGATGAAATGTATTGCTTCTCTGTAATAAAACTACGCACCCTGTAATCTTACCAAGTTGTCAGTAAATCAGTTTATGGTAAATGTTATTAAATGTGGCTTACTAACTGTCAAGGGGAGTCCATAAATCGCTGGAGTATGTTCCTGAAGCTGGTTATCTCCAGCTATTTCAGCTGCAATTTAAGGTTACTGAAATTGACTTCGCGCGATGCACTGACGAATTACCTTTCGGTACAACAGTTTATCCATTTAACGCAATACGAAACCGTGACCTGTTGCTGGTGAGTGCTTAGTTGTGGGCACAGTCGCTAATAATTAAAAAGTTCGACATGTGACAGCATGTCAGTAACATTCCCGAACGAGTTTCAATATTTCAAGTCACACATGTTGATGTCCAGCATAATAAAATTTTCGGCTATGTTATGCGCTAGTAGTGCCTTAGATGAGAAGGTAGGAACTCCACAAAAGAGTGTGAGAGTCTGAGTGAGCAACCAAAGATAATTCTACCAAAGTAAATAACCACAGCTGTAACAGCTAAAACCGAATCAAAAACGCTTTTTAAAAAACCAAAATCGGTACGTTCTAGCACATATGGAATTAGTAATGTGTAAAATGCTTCAGTTTATTATCATCGCTCTTTGAAGGTTAACAATTGTAATTATTAGAGGAGCTTAAGTCGCTGAAGAAACAGTACCGAGGAACAAACAATTGTGGCAAAGATGTTCACAAGGGTCATAAAATACTTAGGGTATCATTCAGCAAATAATTTGACAATTCCTTGAAGCAATATATTATGAAGAATTGAAAGTGATCGTTTATAAGTGCAAAATCCTATATTTGCCAGAATAAAAAGAAAATCTCTCTTAGTGCATAAGTTATTTGCATCCAAAAAACTGAGAATGTATTCTGGTACTGCAGGTTTATACTGCACATCTCATCGCTCCAAGAAACAATGAGACAAATTAGAGAATAATTTATCAAGAACTTTCTAAACGCCAGTACGAAAGTTTTTGTTTCAAGTGCGATTAATATAGAGGCACTACGTTGTATTGTGATAATACACGTACAGAAATACAGCTGTAATGTTTTAACAAGTAGAATTGTAGTCAATATCAAACGTTTCTCGTCTCTCTTAAATTTGTTACAAGAGAACAACAAAATTAAATTCAAGGAAGAAATCACTCAATACTGACGTCTGTTTCGAACATAATAGCATTCGTGCGATCAGCTGATGTAAAGTTGACTGTAAAAATCCATGCACTGTTGAAGAAGAAATGGAAACGTCGTTGGCAGTTCTTTCTCTTCGCAACTGCTAAACATGGCTGGTGTTTTAGATGAAGTGTGGTATGGCATACGTCGACCACGTTCCTTCATTTTTCGAATGCAGTGACAGTTTCCCATTCTTCTGTTTCAGAGTAACAGTTTAAAAGGTATTTGAGATGGACGAGTATGAGACACTTCGCTCATATTGCATTGACTCCAAATTTTCAACAATGTCTTTAAAATCAGAAAAGTCAAAGTTGTATTCGTAGAAATGACATGGAATTGGTCCATAGTTTCAGGTGATTGAACGATGTCGTGTAAATCTTGCTTCGGCGCATGGTACTTGGAAATCTAGAGGAATGCACTGCTTGGCACATAGACCTTGCACCATCTACTAACGTATGTTTGAAATACTTTCAATATAATTTGACACCTGGTTCAAGCCTGGCGACATGGGATACAGTGGCAAGAACAAAATAGCACTGGGAACGCTCTTTGTGAAAATATGGCGCATAAAACGTTTTCTAATTCCACTCTTCATATTTTAACACGTCCGCCCCGATAGCTGAGTGGTGCCGGCACGGTAGCTCAGCGTGTTCGGTCAGAGGGCTGTTTGCTCTCTGTAATAAAAGAACTGAGTAAAGGAATCAACGATCAATTTGCACGGATGTCTTGTGACGTCCGCCCAGTCAAAACGCAAAGAACAATACCGACAAAAAAAGTGGTCAGCGCGGCGGTCTGTCACGCCAAGGGGCCCGGATTCGATTCCCGGCTGGGTCGGAGATTTTCTCCGCTCAGGGACTGGATGATGTGTTGATCTCATTCTCTTTTCATCATTATCAGTGGAAGGGATAGGGAAACCACCACTGGAATCACTTCCCTAGACGCTTATGAGGTGGACCTCTCTGATGAGGCTTCTCCCATGACAAGACCTGCCGTAAGGCAGAACACAAAGTTTTTTATGTTAACACTTGCAGTACTTACAGTGTTATAAACCTAATCGCTAATTTGTCTTCGAACTGCATATGTGCATATGTAGAGTTCCAGTGAGATGATTAAAACACAGCGGAATCAAACAGCAGATCTAAATGTTATGACTACAGCGACATTTCATATTGGGCTTATGCAGTGCAGATACACCGAAACTACGTATCACGTCCACATGGTGTCCTTTGTCAAGTCAGCCTACTGTTGCATTTTGTTTTAGTCATAATGCGGAATATGTGTGACTTTGTAGCATTAACATTACGGAAATTTCTTTCAAAGATCCGCTTCATCAGTTCACGTTTATCACCATGTTACAGCAGCCGTATGGTTTTGCACGAAGCATCAGTTTCTCTACGAAACTACACTCCTAAGGGGAGACAGTGGCAGTCTTGCACTGATATTTTTGTAAATCCGTATCTTTGCCTTTTTGCTCAATCTCATTGAAATTTTTCATACTTATGTATAGAGATCTAATACGGTTTTTAAAAAAATCTGAATTTTTAATAACAATATAATGCAATGAGATAATTTTGAATTTTTTACTGCATTATTATTTTAATGTACACTTTTTCATAATTTCGAGGCAATTTTGGCAAATTTTTTTAATAGTGAAATAATCTACACTAATAGGTGTACAATTAAGCGCAGTAACTTTTTGGTAAATTAATGCTATTATTTTCTGTGATATTTTGAATTCGAACATTTTTTACAAGCAAACTTTTCAGTATATTATCAACCACAAAACTGTGTATGATATCTCGATTAAAATTTTGTACCACTTAAATATTGCTTCAAAGTAAAAGAATAGGTGTACCAAATTTCATTGCAATCCTTCCAGTAGTTTCTGATATATGTGTTCCTGAATGCAGAAAACCTTAAGTTGCCAAAAAACCATTTTAAAGTTTGGATGAAATGTAAAAACTGCCCATATGCATATTCCGTTTCTTCCTCATCATCCTCTACAGCTCTTTTAGCTTCTCTGCTCCTTTTCCTAGCAATTTTTGTATGTTTTTGACTGAAGTCTCCGCCTTCGTGATTCTTTGCTTATCGATGATCTGCAGTATCTGCTCAGTGAAGACTCCAGGTGTAAAGCCCAACTTGGTGAGATTGTGAAGTCTTGCCACATTCCCATCATTAAACACTGATGCAGTTTCCAAAGCAGAAATCTTCACCACCAAATTGAAAACAAACACAGTCTTTGGGCATCTTTTCCAAATAAGAGCATTGAAATTTTCATTTGGGTTCTGTGTTTTCCCATACAGACATTTTTATAGCAGTTCTGGTGAAGCCAGTGCTCTAAACGTTGGTTTAATGGCCATTGAAACCTCATAAGGAAGGTTATTTTTATGGGTATAAGCTTCCCCACTTTCCTTACTTTCCAAAAATTTGCACCATTCATTAGAACAGAGGCCATGTTGAGGTGTAGTGTCTGTCGACAAGTAATGAAACCAAATGGCCCATACTGCTTTCCTCATACTGTCCAAGCTTGTGAGGTTACTTCTAATTGCAGCACCATAATAGACTTGTAGGCTGTCAATTCTATTCTATGTCAGTCTGTTTCTACCTCCCAGTGGCTTCCCATCCTCTAGTAGCTTGCCTTTATTGTCTGTAACAAGTCTTCAGAGTCGGCCACCCAACTTCTTCTGAATATGGCCTAAGCACTCCAGTTTCTCAATAGTGCAATCTTTTCCATAGAGCTGACTTTCAACTATATTCATGAAAGCACTAGGGTCTCCATGTCCTAAATGCTGTATGTATCTTACTCCATACTTTTCCAAAGATGTATGGAAAATGAATTTCATACCTGCAGCTTCCATCCCACCACTGGAACCTGCATAATTTCTGCTACAAACAGCTTTATGGGCTTCTTGCCATTCTGTTTCTTTACCTGCATCAATATATTTCTTGTGCAAGGAACATGCAAAACAATATTTACACATCACCTCTAATACTTTTCCATTGTCGACACTAATGATTGTTGAAACTCCATGCAGTGAAGTATGCCCCCTCTTTATCCAGGAACTGTCACAGGAAACTGCTATATCGTTGCTATTAGTTGCTCCACAATTTTCTTGAATTGCCCTCAGGACTGCCATTTTCATGCTCTCTTCACTTACTTCTGCAACTGCATTGAGGAGAGCAGTATTCATTGCAGAAAATTTTAGGGGAGGACCAGGCAGGTTCATAATATCACATAAAAGGTTTCCACCATCTCTTCTGATCCCTATACATCTTAATCCATAAGCCAATCTCATATTGACTTCATAGATTCTATTTCTGACCTTTGATGTCTTCAATGGTCTGTCAGCATCACAGTTTTTACACAAAATGTGCAATGTGCAAGCCAAACCTTCTCTCTTTCCATCATCAACCAAATCCACATTTCCTCCACAAACAGAGCATTTGCAGGCTTTACTAAGGGCTTCTGCCACCATTTCCAATTCCAAAATTCTGAAACCTACATTTCTGTCATGATTTGTTTCTTCTGACACAATCCCTGTACCAAGTTTTACTTTAGATGCACCTGGAGACAAGCTAATGTTTGCATCTGCAGGCCCAACCCTAACCTCAATGCCAGTTTTTCGCTTTATATTGGAAATATGGCATAATATATTTTTAAATACTTTACCAGGCCTAGGCATTGTAAAAAGAA
Source organism: Schistocerca serialis cubense (assembly GCF_023864345.2). NCBI lineage: Eukaryota > Metazoa > Arthropoda > Insecta > Orthoptera > Acrididae > Schistocerca > Schistocerca serialis. Next base: position 149,463,968 of record NC_064645.1, read on the forward strand.
TCAACAGATTCAACCTTGCACAAAGAATGGCACAATAAATCAAGCATCACTCGAATTCCACTGAACAGCACAAAACTTGTTTACAACACTCCACAGCCTTCTATACCACACTGATTGAACCAGAAAATGGCTCCACAGCCTTCTTGATAACACTTCTGTTGTGTAAAAAAAAATCAAAGCCTTCTAAAGCTATATTTTCTAGGTTCACAGGCCAAATTCTGCAATAAAATTTTTCCTCCATTTGGTACGTTGAAAAATGGGCTTCGCACATTACACTGCTTAGGGTTTTAATTTTTTATGCCATTTGTAGTTCGAATTTCAAGGAAAAAATTTGGGATAATAATCTCAATTATATTTACTATCAAATAAGCAAATAAAAATAATTTGTAAATTTTTCATTATTTCTGCCACCGACTCCCTTAATGAACAAGCAAGGCCCATCCGCCTTTCGGGAACATTTTTCCACATAAGCCAATATACAACCGACATAACATTTCGTGCCCTATGTAAGGTTATGTTTATGTTCATAACGTACAGTTCTTTAAATGGTTTTTCTTTGTGTTGACTTTATATGTGTTTGAAACAAATTACATTTTAAAATTCACAGAGTAGCTATCAGCTGTTTTGTTTGAATGTGATATTTGTCTTGTAACAAATGGCAGTTTCCCAACAGTCTTACAACAAATGGCAGTTTCCAAATAACATTTTACAATTTAAAATACCTTGTTTTGTAATTAATTGTACAACAGACCAACACCCACCCCTCTTCTCTCCCTCCCTCATACATAGTTACCATCCCTTTTTATCTTTGTAAGATCTTTGAAAAGAAATACAAATATAGAGAGATTGAAAATGGTTTGTTTTAGGTACTAATTATGTTTCAGGCTGCTTATAAATTTTGCCCTATGGCGTGTATGCTCCTCACAGTTTGGCGATCAAAGTGCCAGTTCCTGTCACTTGTTCCCCAGAGCGGCCCTGAGGAAAATGGAGTACTATGCAGGAACAATAATATTTAAATTAAAGATACAGACAAGTAATGAGGAACAGAGATTGGAAAATGAGGCGGTGTTGCGCGATTGAATCTGTAAGGGTGCCAGTACTGACAGAAATATCATCAAAATTGGCTGTCAGTTGTGATGAAGTACTTGGTTGAGCACACTGTCAACAAACATTTTAGTCCTTAAACAAGTGCCTTCTTTCTTGTTACAGTATTTTTTGAAATTATGGCACAGATGTCCAAACAAATGTATTTTTTAAGCAAATAAATGTCCTATTTAAGACTATTCCGGAGCCTCGCGTTCGTGTGTACCTGTTGCGTTATGTTATCGCAGATTGTGCGTTAGAGCTGGGTGGCACGTTGTACCATCCGTGGTTTGTAATCCTAATTAGAGAAAGTATAGTATCATTCAGTAGTTTTGTAAGAGACGTAGTAAGTGTTAATTCTGTCAGTGAGTTAGGGTGGTGAACTGTATGTCTGTTCTACACTTACTTACCTGATATACTATTACCTGCATCACAGTTCTGACGTCACTTGCCGATCTCATATGAAAACCATTCCTTTGAGAAAGAAGAAAATTGTGGTGTGTTTGTTTCAACATTTCTCAAGTGTGAGATTTTCACTCTGCAGCGGAGTGTGCGCTGATATGAAACTTCCTGGCAGATTAAAACTGTGTGCCCGACCGAGACGCGAACTCGGGACCTTTGCCTCCCGCGGGCAAGTGCTCTACCATCTGAGCTACCCAAGTACGACACACGCCCCGTCCTCACAGCTTTACTTCTGCCAGTATCTCGTCTCCTACTTTCCAAACTTTCCAGAAGCTCTCCTGCGAGCCTTGCAGAACTAGCACTCCTGAAAGAAAGGATATTGTGGAGACATGGCTTAGCCACAGCCTGGGGGATGTTTCCAGAATGAGATTTTCACTCTGCAGCGGAGTGTGCGCTGATATGAAACTTCCTGGCAGATTAAAACTGTGTGCCCGACGGAGTTCGAGTCTCGGTCGGGCACACAGTTTTAATCTTCCAGGAAGTTTCATTTCTGAAGTGTTTTATTTTTTCGTATGACACTTAAAGGCATAAAACACATTATGAATCACGGACATTTGTGCAACGCAGTTCTTTTAAATGGCTCAGATCTAAAACACAGACATTATCACTGAATAGAAGTCGTTATAATGATGTTACTCTCTGGGAATGAAATAATGCAGACACAAATAAGCGGACAGACAACGGTAGACACTGTCCAGAACAGCTTCATCAAGGCAGAGATACTCACCATTAACGTGAAATAACAAATATACGCAAAAGACGAAGCGAATGACGATCTTATCTAGAAGAGACCTGAAGTGATAAAATGAAGTGTTATACGAAAACGAAATAGGGAGCGGGGTGGGGAAAAGGGTGCGCAGTGGCTATGTTTGGATTGCACATCCGTTCTCATGGCAGCATGTATTTAGATGTAAATCAATATGAACCTGAACATCTGTTACAATAAACAAAACTCATATACGAAGTGGGTTTTCCTCCTTTAATAACTTGAAAGTTCTTTCAGTTAATACAGCAGATGTACTGGATTCAACCCAGAGTCCGCCTCTTCACGTAAATATATGTTATTCGTGTCAGAATTTTTATGGGTTTGCATTAGGAATATTTTGACACTGCAAATACATAAAATGCAGTTTAATTAAAAACATCAAACTGAATGATGAAACAAACTCCTCTTGGTGATGTAGCGCTGTTAGCCATCAAATTAAACAGCAGGATTTGACGATGGACAGTAAAGTCTTACAAACTCTTAACGATACCTTCAGTCAGTGTCATAACAGTGTTTTATACAAATATGTATTAATTAGCTTGATGAGTAGGTAAAACTTCTGTTGTAGGTGAGTTTAATCAATCAACAGCGTAGTTCGTCTAGCATCAATTTTATGATAGTAAAATAGACTTAACTGTAGTTAATCCATATGGAAATTTTTTCACTATGACATTCCTTCGGCCTGTAAGTGTTTATTATGTTGTGAGATATACTGTAAACGAATTTTCAGAGCTTGCAGACTTGAATTTTATGACAGAAATATCTTGCTGTACCGTCACTGACTCTTAAAGCTCCCATATAGCATTGTAGGATAACAAGAATTGTAGGGTAATATAACGTAGTGTTTGTTATTTGTATGCTCTGTGGGTAATATTTGTGATGTCTGTGATGTGGTAGATTTCATTAGGTTTCCAAATAAGACGCATTTTTATACTCTTATTACTTGCAGCCATTCATCTTCACTTTCTGCTTCTATGCTATGTATCTTGTAAAAGCGAATAACTATTATTTATCTTTCGCAAGAGGCTTTTTGCCACATTTATTACCTAAATATGTGTCACCAAAACGTATTAGACATTTTCAAAGTGTTTTATGTAATTTCTTTGTGAAGGTATGATCATTACTTGAAATTTGTATAATTTGATTCTTACTTTACTTGAAATCAACACTAAAACTTTACAAATGTAGCCCAACTATAAACAAATATTATTTTCAAAACATCATCTTGCAAATGAAAGTAACTCTGTACTAGCAATGATTTCAGTTTTTTAAAAACTTTCCCAGACTGCCAGTTCCTTTGGTGACAAGGGAGGTGACAAATACCTTTATGAGTGAATTCTTCGCTTCTTTGTGTGCAAGAATAAATTTTTATGGATACTAGCACCATCTTAAAACAGTGTCCCATTCGTCACAACACACGTGAAACGAGATAAAATGAATTGACAACCTATTGTCTTTACACACTCTCTTTTAAACAATTCACCAAATGAGATTCGAGGTTGAACACCAGATACTATCCTTACAGCACGTTGATACACAATGAATCTTTAGTATCTTTGTGTTGCCATATGCTCCAGAGAATTTCTATGCATGTTACTAATACGTGTATACATGCAAAGTAAGTAAACTGCATGTTCCTATCAATAATTGCATACAGTGTGTTGGAGAAACTCTATCTCATTTAATTTTCAATTCAGTTCTTGATGAATTTGCATGTTAAAAAATTTTGAGCTTTCAACTGAACATTACCTCTGACGCATGCTCAGTCAATACTTCGCAGCCGGATGACTTGTCAGTCGATGCGATAATAAATGCAGTACATGAACCTTTCTCGTGACTCAGTCTATATCTTAGTGAATACCTATCAAAATATCTAAAGAAATTCCTGAGATTAACTTGAATATATAGATAGTCACAGTGGTGGGAGACTTTGTTTCTTAATACGTCGTCTCCGACCATCCTGATTTAGGTTTTCCGTGATTTCCCTAAATCGCTTCAGGCAAATGCCGGGATGGTTCCTTTGAAAGGGCACGACCGATTTCCTTCCCCATCCTTTCCTCGCCCGATCTTGCGCTCTGTCTCTAATGACCTCGTTGTCGACGGGACGTTAAACACTAATCTCCTCCTCCTCTTAATACATAAAGTTGTAGAAGACACTCACGAGTCTTCCTCGTGAAGCTGTCTGTCTATTAGTAACGGCGATTAGCATATCGCTAACCTGCCCCATTCATCCAACAAGGAGATAGCAACATATCCCATGCCACCCTTTGTTTTCCAATTTCGCTCTTAATTTTAGAGAAGTTAACAGAATAATAGCAGGTCATATGAATATTAATGAAAAGGTACATTTTTTAAAAGTTAATTCCCTCACTGAGCTCTGATTCGTCAATCACTAACAAGGATATTGTACATATACTGATAGAACGTGACAAATAAAGTCATCGAGGTGTAAGTACTCTGTGCGATATCTTAAAAATTAAGAAGTACTTTTCTCTTAGAGTAGCTCTTTCTTCCATGCATAGGTCCTTGAGAGATGTACAAACAAGTTCACCTGTCTTTATAGAGCTTTAAAATTAGAGGATATTTTCCTATGTTTTATATTAGTCTATATTTTTAACAAAGTCATACCAATATCTTCTTTTTTCATTGTCTCGTGAAATGGGCTCTGCCTGAAACAAAATAAATTACGTTTTATCAACGAAAGTGGAGCTGAAGTGTAATGTGGAATCTAAACCACAAGTCATTTTGGGTAATCTCCACATCATTTAGGAGTGAAGGCTAGCTTAAAAGGCAGACTGAAAAGTCCATGGTGCAATCTGTGTTATTTCTTACGGCTTTTCAGTTTTCTGAGATGCTCTTTACCGCTAGCCTGCTAATCCGAACTAGATCGTGGATACGCTTCACTGCTCACTAGAGTTCGACTGGCTGTTTAGTTTACTGCCTTGACACCCAGACAGCGCCTTTCCTGTAGCACCGGCACGTAGCTCCTATTATTACAACGAGATGTCACTCAAAAAGTCAATTACCTATGAAACATTCAGCGGTAATAAGTTATAAAGAGGAACCTTTCTCATGAATTATCCTGTTAATGAAAATCCCTGCAGTAATTACGTGGATTAGCCTAATCTTACAGAGAGAAACAGCGGGAGGGGTCTTCAGTTTATAATACTGTATATAAAGGTATTGATATATCTAGCCGTTTACTGATTTTAATGACGTGTGTATTTCTATAGGCGATTTACAGAGAATCATTCAATAAATCTTATATTTCAGATATGACTCAGAACCGTCTGTGAATTTTTTTCTGTATGGTGATCTTTCACGGTTGATTTTGCAATCCCGTATGAGGTTAGAAACTCAAAAGTTAGTGAATTAATGGTGTGGTTGTTTCTAAGCGGATTTTGTAAAACAGTAGCATTTCATAAACAAGTATGCTTGTGGATATACCGGCGTTTGTATGTGTGCTACACTTAAAACAAAAATGGCTTTCGCAACTATAGCTGTGCGAGAAAATTACTGAAGCAGGATAATGAATAATGTAACATCTGTATAAAGCAACACATCGTGCACATTTAATTAATCTAGTTAATTTAACTTATAAGCTTACTGTTAGGTTTGAGAATAAGTTCGAATATGCACTAGATAACCATGGCGTACAGAAAAGTAAAGACTCCGATTTATTATGTGATGTGTTTGCACCCTTTTATCGCCAGAGGACTCCGAATTGTAGCGTGTAACATCGAGATGTGTGTAAGGTAACTACGGCAATACGTGAGGAAGAGCGCCCTGTAATCGATTCGAATGATTCGAAGAGTTCGTCCACACATGAGGCATCCTCTCTTTCAACATGACAACGCCAGACCACACACGAGCGCTGCGACATCTGCTACAATCCGACAGCTTGGGTTCACTGTTGTCGACCGCCTTCCATACATTCCCGACATGGCACTTTCCCATTTTCATCTGTTTCGAAAACTTAAAAAATGCCCCCTGGTACTTACTTTGATAGCTATGAAGCGGTGCCAGGAGAGGTGGCGTCTCTCTGGCAACAAAGTCAAAGCCGGCCTGAGTGCGGTTCTAGGCGCTACAGTCTGGAACCGAGAGACCGCTACGGTCGCAGGTTCGAATCCTGCCTCGTGCATGGATGTGTGTGATGTCCTTAGGTCAGTTAGGTTTAATTAGTTCTAAGTTCTAGGCGACTGATGACCTCAGAAGTTAAGTCGCATAGTGCTCAGAGTCATTTGAACCATTGTGAACAATGTCAAATGTTCTTCAGTGATGATGTCAGGAAACTGACTCTCGCTGGAGTAACTGTATTCATCACCAGGGTGATTGTGTTGAGGACTAAATACGTAGACATGAAGAATAAATTTGAAGAATTTTCATAAAGTTTGTTTTATTTGAAAAATTGTACAAGTTTTCACATAAAAATTTGGAGGTGCAACTTTTCAGCACGCCCTCATAATTAAAATGCCCTCTCTTACAGATTGATTGGCCACATGAAACAAACCAGTAACGTGATCCGACTGCACAAATATTATAGAATATTGCTCGAACAGTCCACGGGTGTACTGCCGGTCTATCGGACTAGCTCGCCTTTTGTCGACGGGACATATCACTCTCGGCACCCCGCTGAGTCGGTTATGCTCGTTGCGTGCATCGGCTGTGGTGCCACGCAACTCTCTTCTCGCTTAGCAGGCTGGCAGTTCGTTGGCCGCTAGTGGCTGCTGCCAGCACGTGTTGGCGTCCTGCGGTCTGCGCTGCCTTGAGACGTACCGCCCCCACTGGTAGACGACAGGGTTGCGGCTGTGGGGGACGGGGGCTGTCACCTCCACCTCGCCCACTGCAGCTGTGTCATTAAGGCTGGCCGCTCCGCTTGCTTGTCACTGGCTGACGTCGGCCGCGACGTCCGGTCTCCCGTGTGGGTTCCAGAGTATGCACAATCCTCATTTATTTATTTTATTACTAAGGATGCAAATCCAAAAATAAATTTAATGACTGCAGGGCCCTGTTAAAAAATGAAGTCCCATGCTTCTTTACAGAGCGTAGGGGCACGATGCGGGAGACCCGCACCGCCTTACTAGGCAAGGTCCTAATGGAGGTGGTTTTCCGTTGCCTTCCTCCGACCGTAATGGGAATGAATGATGATGAAGACGACACAACAACATCCAGTCATCTCGAGGCAGGAAAAATCCCTGACCACGCCGGGAATCGAACCCGGGACCCCATGCTCGGGAAGCGAGAACGCTACTGCGAGACCATGAGGGGCGGACCAGGCCCTGTTAAGTAAATTATTTTGTGTGAGGTACCTTCGTTTGTGTGTGCACGTGTTTTTGTTAGTTTTTGGTTAGTTCTACCAACATCGACTCAAAGGAAGGCCTCGGCGCTTGTTGGTGACGTCACGTCAGCTAGGCACGGCGAACGCCAGGTCTGTTGCAGGCAGAAACGCCTGGCCGTGCTAATCACCAAAAATCTCTTATTTTTGGACAAAAAGTTTGGTATTGTTTTGGATTCCGCAATTTTATTTAGATGAAACCTTTTATTACTATCGTAAAGCTACAAATGAAGATCATAGTTATGTATTACTGAATCCTGTCGAAACAAACGTAGATCAATATGAGAAGATGCTTTGCCCCATTGCAAGCTTCGGAAATTTTACATTCATCATCATCATCATCATCATCATTATCATCAGCCAATTCAATCATTAAATGATGTGGCCTCTTCGAGTCGTGGATTCAGGTAGGCTTTCAGCAGTCTTCTCCAAGTGGGACGGTCTTGGGCAGTTCTCTGCCAGGTGTTACCAGCGATCTTCTTGATGTCTTTGTCCCATCTGTCTGGTGGTCTTCCTCTAGGCCTCCGGTGCTCCCTCGGACTCCAATACTAGCTTCGTCCATCTGTTGTCTTTTCTTCTTGCGACGCGGCCGGCCCACTGCCATTACATTCAAGTAACTATATTTACTTGATCTATTTTGTTATCGAAACTTACCCCAACCCCCTTACAATTAACTCGTTTCTTTTATTTATTTATTTATATATTTTCGTTTGACATCGTCACTGGAAATGTGAACTAATTTACATGTGTAAATGTCCAACTGTTGCCAGTCGTTAGATTACAGTCGTTTTCAACGAAAGGAATACTAAACAGGAAACAAAATAGCTTCGTACATCGAAAATACTGCTGAGCTTAAACTTTTAAACATGCACATTAGAAAAGATAAATATTCCCCTCTTGCAACTGAAAGGAGAAACTTTATAAGATAAAAAAATTTTGTTTGATAAAACAAGTATCTCTCTTTTGCCTCTTCTTCTGTCGCCCATCCCCTCCCCCAACGTGTACAATCGCAAGATATTTCATTAACATCCAGTGCTCCTCACCCCATAGTCAACCAAGATACCTAAAGAAGAGCACCAATATGTTCACAGTTTCTTGTAAAAGCAACCCAGTACAAACGTAACTTCCTCAGATTTACAAATAAGGTAAAGAATAACGAATTCTGTTGTTGGTGGACCATGAAATTGTTTTTGTATGTCAATCCTTAAAACAGGTGGAGATTTAAGTTCAGGAGTACACTATTTGTTAAGAATTGTAATGAATTGCACAATTAATTGATTGCAGAAATATCCCAGAACAACGTGTGTTGGTCAACTACCGCCTATAGTTTCACATTTTCCTGTGTCAGACAGGGAGACACCACCATTGTGACTGTGCCTGCAACAGACCTGGCGTTCGCCGTGCGTAGCTGACGTGACGTCACGAACAAGCGCCGAGGCCTTTCTTTGAGTCGGTGTTGGTTCTACTCCTGTCATGCACACTAATTTTTTACACTGGCGCAACCTCTATACCTCCACCAAACGTGCATACTTCTTCCATTACTAAATACTAGCTTATTGTACTACCTTATACCTTCGCTAACACTACCGAAGTGAATTTTCATGCATTTTATTCCTTGTATACTCCTCTTTTATTTTTCGATGTCTGTCGGTGTTGCCTGCTGACGCTGAAGCGGCCAGGAAGTGCGTCTACTCACTCAGGTGCTGGTGGTTTGCCTGAAATCTTTGAAGTGGAACTTCATCATTTATACACGTAATTGTACATATTACAATGATGCCTCCTGTCACCTCTGTCAGGATCGCTGCTAGTCAAATGAAACAAAACCACACTGAATATGTATATATATATATATGTATATATTTCTAATTTAAATCTCATCCATGGCCCATCATTTCGTTTCTGCTTCCTATTTCCGGGTCTGGGGTTCGGCTCTCTACCATGACTTGCTCTTGTCCGTGCTAATTGTCTATACACAATATTTCGCCGAAGGCCCTCGCATGGCGCTGGCAAAATTTCACCCTGAGACAGGCTACATCGCACGACAGGCGATGGCTCATATCACAATGAGTCTTATCGTTGGATTCAGGAGGACGACGGTTCAATCCCGCTTCCGGCCATCCTCATTTAGGTTTTCCGTGATCTCCCTAAATCGCTCCAGGCAAATGCTGGGGTCGTTCCTTTGAAAGGGCACGGCCGACTTCCTTCCCCATCCTTCCCTAATCCAATGAGACCGATGACCTCGCTGTTTGGTCTCTTCCCCCAAACAAACCAACCAACCAATCTTATCGTTGAGACGCGCACAAGGCGTGCACTGCTAACACCGTTCGAAACACATCCGAAAATCGAGACGCACATGCTCCATGACACGATTTACCGTCTGGACACCACAAAAAACATTAAGTGACGTACATACATCCCTAGAACAGTGTATAAGATACCACGGAAAGTAAACAGAAACAATTTCATCGACCAGGGTGATAATTGTGAGGGCTGTTCTACGAGAATGTATGACAAAGTACGGCGCTCAATCGCAGAAATTGGACAACAATTTTGAAGTCCAAAGAAATAAAAGCAGTACTCAGTTGTTTGGAGTACTCAGTATTGTAATGTGCCTAGTTTGGTTTGCCACAAAAAGTGCCAAATGGTGATGACATAAAATTTTCAATGCAATTTCAATTCAGTCTCACTCCTGCTAGTAAATATTGGTGTGAAGATGTCACAAATACGCAACTCATTTGACCACGTTCAAGAAGGATTCCTGCTGGAAACTCATGGAAATGACAAACAAACAAAATAACACCGAAATAGAACAAATGAAAAATTACGCTAAGCAAAACAATATCAACATTAAATTAGTTAAATAGTTCATCCATGCAGACTATTTACATACTGCACCCTCTCCTCCCGTTGCAGTTCTCCTAGCACTCTAACAGGTTAACATCGCTCGTTCCGATACTTATGAGCTGAATTCGCAGTGGCTGTGTATCAATTTCTGATTGAATTTGCTCTGTGTGACCCTTGCGATGGGTTAGGTGTCCTCAATCCCACATAATAGCTAAGTTAGTCATTCCGTTGACCTTGACCGTTGTATATGTCGTGCTATTGCTTTGCTGTTGGTCCCTAGAATCCTGTTGATCCTTTTTGTGGCGGCGTTCGTAGCGACAAACAATTCGCTGTAGAAACGGCTTACGAAGTCACCGCCACACTTTTAATAGCGGGCCGACCGGTCCGCTGGAACAGTGAACAGAAAGATGAAAACCCAAACACTCTGATTAAATAAAAGTCGGTACTTATCTTTATTAACGAAGATACAGAAACACAGTAGTGAACTCCGTGTCCACAGAAATCTGTCTAGTTCGAGTCGGAGCGGCTAGGTCAGCGTCGGCTGACGACAAACAACAACTCTGCTGCGATGAACACACAACTGACTAGCAAGTACACAATTCGGTGGCGAGTATACAACTGAGCGGCGAATACAGAACTGTCCTAGCGCTCGCGACTCCAGCGCTTAAGAAGCCAGAAGCCAGCGGTGGCGCGCGCAGACTTGCGGCGATTTCCTGTCTCGCTGGCGCTGCTTATGCGGACGGCGTCCGGACTTTGATGCTGCCAACCTTTTGGCAGCGGGCTCGGGTGGCATTACTGGCTAGGATATAACAATCCTGGTTCGAGTTCTGTTGCTCTCTCCAGTTTCTGTTTCGTCAGTAGTTGTTGTTGTTATGAGTATTTCCAATGACGGCTGGTTATTCCCACTGAAGTTTAAATTTTGGTTTCGATTCGATCGATATTTTCCCCCATTTCGTGCATCGTCATTCCTCTCTGGCAAATCTCGCCGTTTAGGTCATTATTTCTACTTTTTCCCC